>NW_027190089.1:0-30000 GCF_040958095.1 Procambarus clarkii
TAGTAGTGAAGGACCTGGTGACTCTAGTGTAGTGAAGGACCTGGTGACTCTAGTGTAGTGAAGGACCTGGTGACTCTAGTGTAGTGAAGGACCTGGTGACTCTAGTGTAGTGAAGGACCTGGTGACTCTAGTGTAGTGAAGGACCTGGTGACTCTAGTGTAGTGAAGGACCTGGTGACTCTAGTGTAGTGAAGGACCTGGTGACTCTAGTGTAGTGAAGGACCTGGTGACTCTAGTGTAGTGAAGGACCTGGTGACTCTAGTGTAGTGAAGGACCTGGTGACTCTAGTGTAGTGAAGGACCTGGTGACTCTAGTGTAGTGAAGGACCTGGTGACTCTAGTGTAGTGAAGGACCTGGTGACTCTAGTGTAGTGAAGGACCTGGTGACTCTAGTGTAGTGAAGGACCTGGTGACTCTAGTGTAGTGAAGGACCTGGTGACTCTAGTGTAGTGAAGGACCTGGTGACTCTAGTGTAGTGAAGGACCTGGTGACTCTAGTGTAGTGAAGGACCTGGTGACTCTAGTGTAGTGAAGGACCTGGTGACTCTAGTGTAGTGAAGGACCTGGTGACTCTAGTGTAGTGAAGGACCTGGTGACTCTAGTGTAGTGAAGGACCTGGTGACTCTAGTGTAGTGAAGGACCTGGTGACTCTAGTGTAGTGAAGGACCTGGTGACTCTAGTGTAGTGAAGGACCTGGTGACTCTAGTGTAGTGAAGGACCTGGTGACTCTAGTGTAGTGAAGGACCTGGTGACTCTAGTGTAGTGAAGGACCTGGTGACTCTAGTGTAGTGAAGGACCTGGTGACTCTAGTGTAGTGAAGGACCTGGTGACTCTAGTGTAGTGAAGGACCTGGTGACTCTAGTGTAGTGAAGGACCTGGTGACTCTAGTGTAGTGAAGGACCTGGTGACTCTAGTGTAGTGAAGGACCTGGTGACTCTAGTGTAGTGAAGGACCTGGTGACTCTAGTGTAGTGAAGGACCTGGTGACTCTAGTGTAGTGAAGGACCTGGTGACTCTAGTGTAGTGAAGGACCTGGTGACTCTAGTGTAGTGAAGGACCTGGTGACTCAAGTGTAGTGAAGGACCTGGTGACTCTAGTGTAGTGAAGGACCTGGTGACTCTAGTGTAGTGAAGGACCTGGTGACTCTAGTGTAGTGAAGGACCTGGTGACTCTAGTGTAGTGAAGGACCTGGTGACTCTAGTGTAGTGAAGGACCTGGTGACTCTAGTGTAGTGAAGGACCTGGTGACTCTAGTGTAGTGAAGGACCTGGTGACTCTAGTGTAGTGAAGGACCTGGTGACTCTAGTGTAGTGAAGGACCTGGTGACTCTAGTGTAGTGAAGGACCTGGTGACTCTAGTGTAGTGAAGGACCTGGTGACTCTAGTGTAGTGAAGGACCTGGTGACTCTAGTGTAGTGAAGGACCTGGTGACTCTAGTGTAGTGAAGGACCTGGTGACTCTAGTGTAGTGAAGGACCTGGTGACTCTAGTGTAGTGAAGGACCTGGTGACTCTAGTGTAGTGAAGGACCTGGTGACTCTAGTGTAGTGAAGGACCTGGTGACTCTAGTGTAGTGAAGGACCTGGTGACTCTAGTGTAGTGAAGGACCTGGTGACTCTAGTGTAGTGAAGGACCTGGTGACTCTAGTGTAGTGAAGGACCTGGTGACTCTAGTGTAGTGAAGGACCTGGTGACTCTAGTGTAGTGAAGGACCTGGTGACTCTAGTGTAGTGAAGGACCTGGTGACTCTAGTGTAGTGAAGGACCTGGTGACTCTAGTGTAGTGAAGGACCTGGTGACTCTAGTGTAGTGAAGGACCTGGTGACTCTAGTGTAGTGAAGGACCTGGTGACTCTAGTGTAGTGAAGGACCTGGTGACTCTAGTGTAGTGAAGGACCTGGTGACTCTAGTGTAGTGAAGGACCTGGTGACTCTAGTGTAGTGAAGGACCTGGTGACTCTAGTGTAGTGAAGGACCTGGTGACTCTAGTGTAGTGAAGGACCTGGTGACTCTAGTGTAGTGAAGGACCTGGTGACTCTAGTGTAGTGAAGGACCTGGTGACTCTAGTGTAGTGAAGGACCTGGTGACTCTAGTGTAGTGAAGGACCTGGTGACTCTAGTGTAGTGAAGGACCTGGTGACTCTAGTGTAGTGAAGGACCTGGTGACTCTAGTGTAGTGAAGGACCTGGTGACTCTAGTGTAGTGAAGGACCTGGTGACTCTAGTGTAGTGAAGGACCTGGTGACTCTAGTGTAGTGAAGGACCTGGTGACTCTAGTGTAGTGAAGGACCTGGTGACTCTAGTGTAGTGAAGGACCTGGTGACTCTAGTGTAGTGAAGGACCTGGTGACTCTAGTGTAGTGAAGGACCTGGTGACTCTAGTGTAGTGAAGGACCTGGTGACTCTAGTGTAGTGAAGGACCTGGTGACTCTAGTGTAGTGAAGGACCTGGTGACTCTAGTGTAGTGAAGGACCTGGTGACTCTAGTGTAGTGAAGGACCTGGTGACTCTAGTGTAGTGAAGGACCTGGTGACTCTAGTGTAGTGAAGGACCTGGTGACTCTAGTGTAGTGAAGGACCTGGTGACTCTAGTGTAGTGAAGGACCTGGTGACTCTAGTGTAGTGAAGGACCTGGTGACTCTAGTGTAGTGAAGGACCTGGTGACTCTAGTGTAGTGAAGGACCTGGTGACTCTAGTGTAGTGAAGGACCTGGTGACTCTAGTGTAGTGAAGGACCTGGTGACTCTAGTGTAGTGAAGGACCTGGTGACTCTAGTGTAGTGAAGGACCTGGTGACTCTAGTGTAGTGAAGGACCTGGTGACTCTAGTGTAGTGAAGGACCTGGTGACTCTAGTGTAGTGAAGGACCTGGTGACTCTAGTGTAGTGAAGGACCTGGTGACTCTAGTGTAGTGAAGGACCTGGTGACTCTAGTGTAGTGAAGGACCTGGTGACTCTAGTGTAGGGAAGGACCTGGTGACTCTAGTGTAGGGAAGGACCTGGTGACTCTAGTGTAGTGAAGGACCTGGTGACTCTAGTGTAGTGAAGGACCTGGTGACTCTAGTGTAGTGAAGGACCTGGTGACTCTAGTGTAGTGAAGGACCTGGTGACTCTAGTGTAGTGAAGGACCTGGTGACTCTAGTGTAGTGAAGGACCTGGTGACTCTAGTGTAGTGAAGGACCTGGTGACTCTAGTGTAGTGAAGGACCTGGTGACTCTAGTGTAGTGAAGGACCTGGTGACTCTAGTGTAGTGAAGGACCTGGTGACTCTAGTGTAGTGAAGGACCTGGTGACTCTAGTGTAGTGAAGGACCTGGTGACTCTAGTGTAGTGAAGGACCTGGTGACTCTAGTGTAGTGAAGGACCTGGTGACTCTAGTGTAGTGAAGGACCTGGTGACTCTAGTGTAGTGAAGGACCTGGTGACTCTAGTGTAGTGAAGGACCTGGTGACTCTAGTGTAGTGAAGGACCTGGTGACTAGTGTAGTGAAGGACCTGGTGACTAGTGTAGTGAAGGACCTGGTGACTCTAGTGTAGTGAAGGACCTGGTGACTCTAGTGTAGTGAAGGACCTGGTGACTCTACTGTAGTGAAGGACCTGGTGACTCTAGTGTAGTGAAGGACCTGGTGACTCTAGTGTAGTGAAGGACCTGGTGACTCTAGTGTAGTGAAGGACCTGGTGACTCTAGTGTAGTGAAGGACCTGGTGACTCTAGTGCAGTGAAGGACCTGGTGACTCTAGTGCAGTGAAGGACCTGGTGACTCTAGTGTAGTGAAGGGCCTGGTGACTCTAGTGTAGTGAAGGGCCTGGTGACTCTAGTGTAGTGAAGGGCCTGGTGACTCTAGTGTAGTGAAGGACCTGGTGACTAGTGTAGTGAAGGACCTGGTGACTCTAGTGTAGTGAAGGACCTGGTGACTCTAGTGTAGTGAAGGACCTGGTGACTCTAGTGTAGTGAAGGACCTGGTGACTCTAGTGTAGTGAAGGACCTGGTGACTCTAGTGTAGTGAAGGACCTGGTGACTCTAGTGTAGTGAAGGACCTGGTGACTCTAGTGTAGTGAAGGACCTGGTGACTCTAGTGTAGTGAAGGACCTGGTGACTCTAGTGTAGTGAAGGACCTGGTGACTCTAGTGCAGTGAAGGACCTGGTGACTCTAGTGTAGTGAAGGACCTGGTGACTCTAGTGTAGTGAAGGACCTGGTGACTCTAGTGTAGTGAAGGACCTGGTGACTCTAGTGTAGTGAAGGACCTGGTGACTCTAGTGTAGTGAAGGACCTGGTGACTCTAGTGTAGTGAAGGACCTGGTGACTCTAGTGTAGTGAAGGACCTGGTGACTCTAGTGTAGTGAAGGACCTGGTGACTCTAGTGTAGTGAAGGACCTGGTGACTCTAGTGTAGTGAAGGACCTGGTGACTCTAGTGGGAGCCCTGAGGACAGAGTTGGACTCTCTGCGGGAGGAGGTTCGTCAGCTGAAAGAACAACGAGAAGTAACGAAGGAGGAGACCAGTAGTAAAGGGACCTCGTCTTGGAGAGTTGTGAAAGACAGGGGCCTTAAGAAGACTTTGATAAAGCCGCCTTCAAACGCCATAGTAACTTCTAATTCATTTGACGTTTTGGAGGACGAGTGCTGTGGTGAGACTGCGGATCGCACAAAAGGGAAAGCAACGAAGAGCAAGGAAGCGCAGGCCCCTCAGAGAGTAAAGGAAGTACCTAAGAAAACCTTAGTTGTGGGAGATTCCCAGATAAGGTATTTGGATAGAAGGTTTTGTGCTAGAGAAAGGGGGAACAGGTTAAGGGTTTGCTATCCCGGAGCTGGCATTGGTGATATTATAAACAACATGAATGATATTATGGCTGGAAATGGGAACAATCCCATTATTTGCATTAGCGTGGGAGGAAATGATGTTGGTCGAGTTAGGAGTGAGGAACTGATTCAGAGGTTGACCAGACCACACACTAGAAATTGAAGGGACGACGACGTTTCGGTCCGTCCTGGACCATTCTCAAGTCGATTGTCCGACTTGAGAATGGTCCAGGACGGACCGAAACGTCGTCGTCCCTTCAATTTCTAGTGTGTGGTCTGGTCAACATACTTCAGCCACGTTATTGTGACTCATCGCCTGATTCAGAGGTATAAAACAGCCATAGAATTAGTTAGGAGCAAGGGAGGAATCCCGATCATATGTGTCATTCTTCCAAGAAAGAGAGTGGGAAATGACTGGATATCGAGAACACTTGGTGTCAATTGTCGGCTGGAAAGATATCGCAAATCAAATGCAATATCTTTCATAGACAACTGGGAACATTTCTATGGAAGAAATGAAATGTATGCTCGTGACGGGGTACATCTATCGAGGGCTGGGGTTGTTGCTGTTGCGAACTCGTTGGAAGAAGTGGTTAGAGGTGTTTGTTTGGGTTTAAACTGTTAGTAGATAGAGACATGGGAATTGATTAGGAGGAAGGAGGCAATAAAAGTATGTGTTTGTGGGAGAAAGGAATTGACAAAATGATCAGGGAAAGAGAAGGGCCTCAAAATAACAATTCACTTAGGGTATATTACACTAACAGTAGAAGTCTAAGAAATAAAATTAACGAATTAAATGCTCTTGTCTGCACAGAAAAAACAGATATTATTGCAATTACCGAAACGTGGATGAATGTAGAAAATAGAGAACTATTAGCTGAATACCAAATAAATGGATTTAAACTATTTCACACAGATAGATATATTAGACTAGGAGGTGGAGTAGCCATATATGTTAGGGACAATTTGAAATGTAGTCTCAAAGAGGGAATAAAAACTGAGCCACACACAGAAACTATTTGGATAGAATTAAACGAAAAAGCTAATTATAATAGGAGCCAAATTTAGACAGAACGGAAGCAAAGCACCAATGGGATGAAATATCTAGAGCATCTAGATATATCAGTATTTATGTCATGGGTGACTTTAATTTTAGTGGAATAAACTGGTTGAACAAAACAGGGAATAGTGAAGCAGAAGATTTTCTAGAATTAATTGACGATTGCTTTCTTACGCAACACATTAAGGAACCAACGCGGGAAAATAATATTTTAGATTTAGTGTTAACTAACAGGGAAACACAAATTAATGACATCGAAATAGGGAGTGAGCTAGGGAACAGTGATCACAAAGAAATCATATTTAGCATAGAATGGAATAGACCAGTAGGAGAAAATTCTGTTAAAGTGCCAGATTTTCGAAAAGCTGATTTTAATAGCCTAAAAAATTTTTGGATCAAATTGATTGGAAAGTCTTGGGTATGGGGTGTGGGCCGGTCTTGGAGCGAGACATGAACCCAGCGATAGGTGACTTAAATGGGGATTTCGATGTGGATTCAATATATAACTTATTTAAAAATATTCTAAGCAAAGGGAGGATGTAATTAAACAAATAGTAAAACTCAAACCAAACAAATCCCCAGGGCCGGATAAAGTGTTTGCCAGGGTGCTTAAAGAATGCGAAGAGGAGCTTTGTGACCCACTGTCAACCATATTTAATAAATCAATAGAGTCAGGCAGAGTGCCAGAGTTTTGGAAAGTTGCTAATGTGATACCAGTTTTTAAGAAAGGAGATAGATCACTTGCGTCTAACTATCGACCAATTAGCCTAACGTCTATTGTGGGAAAGTTACTCGAATCTATAATAGCAAATAAAATTCGTCTTTATCTTGAAAAACATAAATTAATAATTGAGTCGCAACATGGTTTTATAAATGGCCGTTCATGTTTAATAAATTTGTTATCTTTTTATTCTAGCATAGTTGAGGCAGTTGATAGTGGTAAGGATTGTGATGTTGTGTACCATGACTTTAGCAAAGCTTTTGATACAGTGCCACATGAAAGACTGATTAAAAAGATAGAGTCTCATGGTATTGGGGGTGCTATATTAAGCTGGATTAGGGCAGGGCTATACCAAATGAAACAAAGAGTTAGTATAAATGGAATCAAGTCAGAGTGGGAAAATGTTGTAAGTGGAGTGCCTCAAGGCTCTGTCCTGGGACCTCTGTTGTTTTATATATATAATATTGGATATCGAGGGCACTTGGTGTCAATTGCCGGCTGGAAAGATATTGCAAATCAAATGCAATATCTTTCATAGACAACTGGGAACACTTCTATGGAAGAAATGAAATGTATGCTCGTGATGGGGTGCATCTATCGAGAGCTGGGGTTGTTGCTGTTGCGAACTCGCTAGAAGAAGTGGTTAGAGGTGTTTGTTGGGGTTTAAACTGTTAGTAGATAGAGGTATGGGAATTGATTTGGAGGAAGGAGGTAATAAAAGTATGTGTTTGTGGGAGAAAGGAATTGGCAAAACGATCAGGGAAAGAGAAGGTCCGCAAAATAACAATTCACTTAGGGTATATTACACTAACAGTAGAAGTCTAAGAAATAAAATTAACGAATTAAATGCTCTTGTCTGCACAGAAAAAATAGATATTATTGCACTTACCGAAACGTGGATGAATGTAGAAAATAGAGAACTATTAGCTGAATATCAAATATATGGATTTAAACTATTTCACACAGATAGATATATTAGACGAGGAGGTGGAGTAGCCATATATGTTAGGGACAATTTGAAATGTAGTCTCAAAGAGGGAATCAAAACAGAGCCACACACAGAAACTATTTGGATTGAATTAAACGAAAAAGCTAATAATATTATAATAGGAGTAATATATAGGCCACCAAATTTAGACAGAATTGAAGCAAAGCATCTATGGGATGAAATATCTAGAGCATCTAGATCTAACAGTATTTATGTCATGGGTGACTTTAATTTTAGCGGAATAAACTGGTTGAACAAAACAGGGAATAGTGAAGCAGAAGATTTTCTAGAATTAATTGACGATTGCTTTCTTACGCAACACATTAAGGAACCAACACGGGAAAATAATATTTTAGATTTAGTGTTAACTAACAGGGAAACGCAAATTAATGACATCGAAATAGGGAGTGAGCTAGGGAGCAGTGATCACAAAGAAATCAGATTTAGCATAGAATGGAATAGACCAGTAAGAGAAAATTCTGTTAAAGTGCCAGATTTTCGAAAAGCTGATTTTAATAGCCTAAGAAATTTTTTGGGTCAAATTGATTGGAAAGGCTTGGGTATGGGGTGTGGGCCGGTCTTGGAGCGAGACATGAACCCAGCGATAGGTGACTTAAATGGGGATTTCGATGTGGATTCAATATATAACTTATTTAAGAATATTCTAAACAAAGCACAGGAACGTAGTATACCATACAAATTGAATAGATCGTATACTAATGACCCAAAGTGGATAACAAAGAATTTGAAGAACCTTATAGGTAAAAAGAGAGCTTGGTACAAAAGGATTAAAAATGGGGAGGTCACTTTAGAACAGGAATTCGTACAACTGGTTAGAAATGTTAAAAAAGAGATAAGGAAAGCAAAAAGAAACTATGAAGTTCGCATAGCAGGGCAAGCAAAGACAAATCCTAAAGGGTTTTTTCAGTTATATCGTACTAAGACTAGGGAAAGGATAGGTCCATTAAAAACTGAGACAGGTCAAATAACAGATAGTGATGAAGAGATGAGTAGTATTTTTAATAAATATTTTGTATCTGTATTTACTAAAGAGGAACTTAACAATATGCCTTCAGCCGAACAAGTCTATGTGGGTGGGGACGAGGACAGGTTGACGAGTTTAGCAGTTACCAGGGAGGATGTTCTTAAACAAATAGTAAAACTCAAACCAAACAAATCCCCAGGGCCGGATGAAGTGTTTGCTAGGGTGCTTAAAGAATGCAAAGAGGAGCTTTGTGACCCACTGTCAACCATATTTAATAAATCAATAGAGTCAGGCAGAGTGCCAGAGTTTTGGAAAGTTGCTAATGTGATACCAGTTTTTAAGAAAGGAGATAGATCACTTGCGTCTAACTATCGACCAATTAGCCTAACGTCTATTGTGGGAAAGTTACTCGAATCTATAATAGCAAATAAAATTCGTCTTCATCTTGAAAAACATAAATTAATAATTGAGTCGCAACATGGTTTTATAAATGGCCGTTCATGTTTAACAAATTTGTTATCTTTTTATTCTAGCATTGTTGAGGCAGTTGATAGTGGTAAGGATTGCGATGTTGTATACCTTGACTTTAGCAAAGCTTTTGATACAGTGCCACATGAAAGACTGATTAAAAAAATAGAGTCTCATGGTATTGGGGGTGCTATATTAAGCTGGATTAGGGCATGGCTATACCAAAGGAAACAGAGAGTTAGTATAAATGGAATCAAGTCAGAGTGGGAAAATGTTGTAAGTGGAGTGCCTCAAGGCTCTGTCCTGGGACCTCTGTTGTTTATAATATATATAAATGATTTAGATTCAGGTTTGAGTAGCAACATTTGCAAATTTGCCGATGATACGAAAATCGGTAGGGAAATTAATTCGGAGGAGGACTCACTATCACTTCAAGTTGATCTAGATAGGGTTTTGAAATGGTCAAAGGATTGGCAGATGCAGTTTAATGCTGATAAATGTAAAGTTCTGAGGTTAGGTAATGATGATAGAGTTACAAGATACGAGCTAGATGGTGTTGTGATTGCGAAGTCGGATTGCGAAAGGGATCTGGGAGTTATGATTAGTAAGAATTTAAAACAAAAGGATCAATGCATAAATGTTCGTAATAAGGCAAATCGGACACTTGGATTTATTAATCGCAGCGTTAGTAACAAGACACCTGGTGTGGTTCTCAAGCTATATCTTGCTCTAGTTAGGCCCCATTTAGATTATGCAGTTCAGTTTTGGTCGCCATATTATAGAATGGATATAAATTCACTTGAACGTGTCCAGCGTAGGATGACTAAGTTCATTCCCCAAATTAGAAATCTTTCATATGAAGAAAGATTAACAAAGCTTAAGTTGCATTCACTGGAAAGGCGAAGAGTTAGGGGTGACATGATAGAGGTTTACAAGTGGATGAATGGACATAACCGGGGGATATTAATAGGGTATTAAAAGTATCAACACAGGACAGAACACGAAACAATGGATATAAATTGGATAAGTTTAGATTTAGGAAAGACTTGGGTAAATACTGGTTCAGTAACAGGGTTGTTGATTTGTGGAACCAATTGCCGCGTAACATTGTGGAGGTGGGGTCCCTCGATTGTTTCAAGCGCGGGTTGGACAAGTATATGAGTGGGATTGGGTGGTTATAGAATAGGAGCTGCCTCGTATGGGCCAATAGGCCTTCTGCAGTTACCTTTGTTCTTATGTTCTTATGTTCTTATATTCACGTTTGAGTAGCAACATTTGCAAATTTGCCGATGATACGAAAATCGGTAGGGAAATTAATTCGGAGGAGGACTCACTATCACTTCAAGTTGATCTAGATAGGGTTTTGAAATGGTCAAAGGATTGGCAGATGAAGTTTAATGCTGATAAATGTAAAGTTCTGAGGTTAGGTAATGATGATAGAGTTACAAGATACGAGCTAGATAGTGTTGAGATTGCGAAGTCGGATTGCGAAAGGGATCTGGGAGTTATGATTAGTAAGAATTTAAAACAAAAGGATCAATGCATAAATGTTCGTAATAAGGCAAATCGGACACTTGGATTTATTAATCGCAGCGTTAGTAACAAGACACCTGGTGTGGTTCTCAAGCTATATCTTGCTCTAGTTAGGCCCCATTTAGATTATGCAGTTCAGTTTTGGTCGCCATATTATAGAATGGATATAAATTCACTTGAACGTGTCCAGCGTAGGATGACTAAGTTAATTCCCCAAATTAGAATTCTTTCATATGAAGAAAGATTAACAAAGCTTAAGTTGCATTCACTAGAAACGCGAAGAGTTAGGGGTAACATGATAGAGGTTTACAAGTGGGTGAATGGACATAACAAAGGGGATATTAATAGGGTATTAAAAGTATCAACACAAGACAGAACATGAAACAATGGGTATAAATTGGATAAGTTTAGATTTAGGAAAGACTTGGGTAAATACTGGTTCAGTAACAGGGTTGTTGATTTGTGGAACCAATTACAGCGTAACGTGCTGGAGGTGGGGTCCCTCGATTGTTTCAAGCGCGGGTTGGACAAGTATATGAGTGGGATTGGGTGGTTATATTTATAGGAGCTGCCTCGTATGGGCCAATAGGCCTTCTGCAGTTGCCTTTGTTCTTATGTTCATAGGGAATCTATCTCTGCTCTCAGAGTTCCAACTAGATTCATCAGTTCCTTCACTAATCCTCCCATTATTGCTATAATAATATTACTACAGTCGGAGCTCCAGCTAACACAACCTCTCCCAACCTTTCTACCTATAAGATTCTTCAGATCCCTTGTTATTTATTTCGAGTCATTATTATTCGATCTATTCAATTTGTATGGTATACTATGTTCCTGTGCCTTTTTTTTATAATATTTTTAAATATGTTATAATTTGAATTCACATCGAAATCCCTTTTTACATCACCTATCCCAGGGTTCACATCTCGCTCCAAGACCGGCCCACCTGCACATGCCCAAGACTTTCCAATCTATTTCACCCAGAGAATTTCTCAAGCAATTAAAATCAGGTTTTCAAAAATCTGGCACTCTAACAGAATTTTCTCCTACAAAACTATTTATTCTTTACTAAGTCTGATTTCTTTGTGATCACTGTTCCCTAGCTCACTGCCTATTTCGATGTCATTAATTTGAGTTTCCCTGTTAGTTAATACTAAGCCTAAAATAATAATTTCCTTAAGTGCAATAATATTTATTTTTTCCTTGCAGACAAGAGGATTTAAATGGTTTATTTTGTTTATTTTGTTTGTGTAATATACTTTAAGTGTATTGTTATTTTCAGGCCCTTCTCTTTCCCTCTTCATTTTGCCAATGTGTGTTCCCCACAAATCACATACTTTTATTACCTCCTTTCTCGGTATCAATTTTCATACTAATATCTACTAACACATTAAATCTAAACAATCCCCTCCAACCGCAGGTTCCAACGATTTGGCAGCACCAACAACCCCAGCCCTAGACAGATGCAACTCATACCGAGCATACATGTAATTTCTTCCATGGAAGTTCTCTGTTATCTATGAATGATATTGCATTTGTTTTGCAATATTTTTCCAGTCGGCAATTGACACCAAGTGCTCTCGACAACCATTCATTTTCATCTCCCTTTCTTGGAAGAATGCCACATATGATCGGGATATGTTCTTGCTCCTTACTAATTCTATGCTGTTTTAGACCTCTGTATCAGTGTCTCACTCCTAACTTCTCCTACATCATTTCCACCGGCACTGATACAAATAACGGATTTGTTCCCATTACCAGCCATAATATCATTCATATTGTTAACAATATCACCAATTCCAGCTCCCGGATAGCAAACTCTTAACCTTTTCCCCCTATCTCTGGCACAAAAACTTCTTCTCAAATAACTAACCTGGGATTCTCCAACAACCAAAATTCGTTTTGGTACTTCCTTTACTTTCTGAGCTCCTTGGGGGACCTGCGCTCCTTTTGCGCAGGTCCTTTTTGATTGCCTTCCTTTTTGAGCAAACAGCAGGCTCCCTACAGCACTCGTCTTCCAACACGGCGAATGAGTTAGAAGTCCTTAGGACATCTGTAGACGGCCTTGTCAGAGTCTTCTTAAGATCCCTGTCTACGACATTCTAAGACGAAGACTTTCTACTGCTGCTCTCACCCTTTCCTTCCTCTTGACATTGTTTCATGCTTCAGTTCCTTCATCTGTCATAGGTACTCCCGCAGGGAATCCCCCTCTGTCCTTACCAGAGGTAGGGACCCTGCCAACACGCCGTTCCATCCCAAAACCTCATGTTGCCCCTTTTCAAGTGGTAGTCGTAGTGGCTAGGCGCTTTCTTTCCTGATAATTATTTTTTGTTTTTAATTAAGCCAGGCACATTCAGTCACAGTGAGAGGGTGTGTTACCTGGAGCTCCGAATAAACTATCATAGTAATAATGGAAGGTATAGTGAGGGAACTGGGGAATCTATGTAGAGCTCTGAGAACATAATTGGATTCACAGTGGGAGGAGCTAAGGCAGATGAAACAAGGTGTCTACCCCCAAAAGGAAGCAAAGGATGTGTCTAAGAATTTCATTTGGAAGTCATCGTCCTGGAGTGTCGCAAAGGACAGGGGATTTGTCCCCTGTCCTTTGCTGTCCTAAAGATAGGCAAATTTTCGTTTTTTTCCTATTTTTTTTTTTTTTTAGTTTTATTTGGTTAGGAGCCAAAATAATTAGTGATGGAGGCTAAATTGCAGGAACTGGCAAAGGCGCCTTCAGTGGTAGAGATCAAGAAGCTTACCAAAGCTAATTTAGTGTTGTTAGGCAAGGAATTGGGCCTCGATTTAAATGAAACTAATAAAAAGTGTCATAACCAAGGAAATTTTACAGAATTGCATAGACCAAGGCCTATTGGCAAGTGATACTATTTTATGCCAGGCCAGTCCAGCTGAAAGTGAATCTAGCAAGATAGAATTTGAATTACAGCTGGCCCGATTAAAACTAGCCGAACAAGAGGCAAGAGTGGCAGAACAAAATGCTAGGGTAGAGGAACAAAGGCTCAAAACTGAGGAGGCAAAAATTAGAGGCAATGCCTATGTACCACCACCTGCCAGGGATGAAAACCCCAGGCATAATGATAAAAAGCATAACTTGCCTGAATTTTCAGTCAGACCTTGAAAGGTTTTTCAACCATTTTCAGAAGCTGACCATGTCCATGAACTGGTCAAAGGAAGAGTGGGTGAAAATCTTACAGGGGCGGCTTAGAGGTAAAGCCCAAGATATTTTTATAAACATGCCTGACTGCGAGTGTTTTGATTATAGTAAAGTCAGGGAACGGATTTTGAGGGCAAATGAAATTACGCCTGAAGCTCACCGCCAATCTTATTGCAACCATAGGCCCACTCACAACCAACCTCTCACTGAATTTGTTAATGACCAAATAAGATTGTTTGAAAAATGGATTCGCTTGGCTAAAGCCAAAACATACGAGGCACTCAAGAATTTAGTTTTAGCAGAGAATTTTATAAATAATATGCCAGAGCCTGTAGCACGGTACCTTAGAGGAAGGACAGAGGTAGATTCTAATATTATGGGTTTGGCCAAGATGGCAGAGAACTACCAGTTGGCAAAAGGCCCAATAAAAATAATTATAGCCCACATAGTAACAAAACTTATACCCACAGCCAATCCAGACCAGTCCATTCTAACCCTAT
Organism: Procambarus clarkii; assembly: GCF_040958095.1. Classification (NCBI taxonomy): domain Eukaryota; kingdom Metazoa; phylum Arthropoda; class Malacostraca; order Decapoda; family Cambaridae; genus Procambarus; species Procambarus clarkii. Next base: position 14,199 of record NW_027190089.1, read on the forward strand.
AACTAATGTACCTTCTGTTTCAGACATAGCTAACCCTGTTAAATTGTCTAGCCCCATGGCACCTAAGAGCGAACCAAAGGGCAATCCTGTTAATAATGTCTCTTCTTCCCAACGAGTCTGTGGTCACTGTAAACGTGCAAACCACATTATTAGCTGTTGTTGGCAACTGCACCCGGAAAAAAGACCCAATGCTCTTGTTGTGACACAGGGTTTGAGGCCTCCTGAAGGGTTAGGGAGTAAGATCTCCAACCCACAGTGGTTGGACCTGCTTACCCCATTCTTATTGAAAGGGAGACTATTGTTGCCTGAGGGTTCTTCCTTGAAGGATGTTGTGATCTTCCGAGACACTGGTGCCATCCAGACTTTAGTTTTAGAGAGTGCATTGCAAGGTGCCAACACTCTCGACACTGGAGAGGTAGTACTGGTCGAGGGTGTCACTAGTGATACTCAAAGAATACCCCTCTGTAAGGTTATTCTGGAATCTGATTTCCACAAGGGTGTTTGTACAGTCGGAGTCACTTCATACCTACCTTTCCCTAATGTTGATGTAATATTGGGTAATGATTTAACACGGGATAAGGTAGGGGACTCCAGACTACCTATTATGTTGCCTACCCCTAAGGTTTCCCTGGATCTACCCGCCGCAGAGGATAATGTTGTGTACCCTGCGTGTGCGGTGACCAGGTCTATGGGACTTAAATGTAAGGGCAGCCCTGTGGTTGCCAAAGTGGTAAATCCCGAGGACACGAGGAACTTTCTGAGTGGTGAAAGCCAAGTGAACCTTGCGGACACGTTCATGGCCCGAATCGATGACGTGGCCGAGGACACTGTGGAGAACCTACCATCGCTTCCTACCAAAACGAGTGAGGAGGTGGAGGAGAACACTGATGAGTTTTGGCCAATGGCATCTGACCCATGCATGGATGCATCCTTGAGTGATTTACAAAAAGCTGACACCATTCTTGCAGAATGTCACAATGTAGCTCTCTCTAAGGAGGAGATTGTAGATGCAGCAACTGGGTAGTACTACAATGATCAGGTTTTGATGAGAAAATGGAGACCACAGAGACCCTTGTCAAATGAATGGGAGGTAATCTACCAGGTTATGTTGCCTACCTGCTATAGGGAGAGAGTTTTGGCAGCTGCTCATGATGATCGTATGGGGGACATCAAGGTATTAATATCACCTATTACAAAATCTTTAAATACTTCTTTTGGCCCAAGCTGAAAAGCGATGTGGCAAGATTTTGTAATGCATGTATTCCTTGTCAGCTTGTTGGGAAACCAAACCAGACACCACCTAAAGCTCCTCTAAGGCCTATTGTTGTGCCGGAGGAACCATTTTCTCATGTGGTAATGGACTGTGTTGGTCCATTATCTAGACCTAAGTCTGGTAATATTTACCTAATCACGATGATGTGTATCATGACTCGTTACCCAGAGGCTTTTGCTGTAATGAACATTCGAGCAAAGACTGTTGTTGCTCATATGTTGCAATTAAGTCTGATATTTTTTAACAATTCTGTAAGGTCCATGTAATAACTTATAAGGTTTCAAGCCCATACCATCCACAGAGTCAGGGGGTAATTGAGCGGTTCCATCAAACGCTCAAGCAGATGTTGAAGACATCATGCGAGAATTCCCACAACTTCTTGGATGAAAACCTGCCTTATGTTTTGTTTGCTGCTCGAGAGGAGCAGCAAAATGAGGAGTTGTTCTCATTTTGAATTAGTCTTTGGCGATAAAGTTCGTGGACCCATGCAAATGTTACAGGAGAATCTGTTAGGGAACGTAACGTTGACCGAAGGTTCGGCTTTCTTTGCGCAACACCACCAGAGACTCAGGGACTGCAAGGCGGCGGCACTAAAGTATCTTGGGAAGGCCCAAGAAAATATGAAAGTACGACACGATGCTAAGGCTAAGTTGCGGGTATTTCAACCTGGTGACCCTGTCCTGGTATTAAACCCTCGACTAGAGAACAATATGTCTCACAAGTACGAAGGCTCCTATATTGTGATAGAAAAAGCTGGGGACCATACGTTCAAAGTAAGGCACTCTGACAAGCGTAACCAGGTGATGCTTGTACACTTGAACCATCTGAAGAAGTTCCAGGGCCCCAGGCCTGTCGCACTAACCAATGTTTCCTTTTTCAGTGAGGGAGGATATGATTGTTCTGGGGGACCCAACTAATCTCATTCTCAATAATTCTAGTTCTGTGAATGCTGTGGAGGAGGGACTGTCCCATTTGCAGTTGCCCAACGTGAAGAGGTGCAGTCGTTGCTTGACGAATTCTCCAGTCTGTTCGGGGAGGTCCCGACCCAGACTGATGCCATCTCCCATGTCAAGTTCATGGACTACATGTTGACCAGACCACACACTAGAAGTTGAAGGGACGACGACGTTTCGGTCCGTCCTGGACCATTCTCAAGTCGATTGTGTTCATGGACTACACCCCCATTCGTCTTCAACCCTATTGGATGAGTTCGGAAAAGAAGGCCATCGTGCGGAAAGAGGTCGACTTCCTGCTCCAGCACGGCCTCATGCGGCCATGCAAGGGCTCTTGGTGCTCGCCCTGCCTTTTGGTCCCCAAACCAGACGGCTCCTAGCGATTATACACCGACTATTGGCAGCTCAACAAGGTGACCATTGTGGATGCCTATCCGCTGCCCCTCTTGCACTGCATCCACGAGATCGGAAACGCCACGTACATCTCGAAATTTGACCTCTCGAGAGGTTATTATCAGATCCCGTTCACCGAACGTGCCAAGCAACTAACTGTGTTCGTAACACAGTTAGGTGTCTTCTGATGGTGTCTTCGAGTATTAAGTGTTACCGTTCGGCTTGCATAATGCCCCTGCCACGTTCCAGAGGCTAATGAACTCTGCTCGCTAATGTGCCAAATTTTCGGGCGTATTTAGATGACATTGTGCTCTTTAATAGTAATTGGGCTGACCACTTAGCTAGGTTACGACCACTGGCTGACCACTAGGCTAGGAACAGTTGGTCACAGTTCTGAGAAGTGCAAATTTAACTCTAAATTGCAAAAAAGTGTCATTTTGGCTAAGGCACAGTGACGTACCTCGGTTACGAAGTGGGCCAAGAAAAAGTGTTACCTCGGCAAGATAAAATCAGTGCCATTTTGGAGTATCCAGTGCTCCGGTCTAAAAAGGATGTTCAAAGGTTTATCGGTATGAGTGCGTGCTACTGACGCTTTTGTCAGAACATTTCCAGGGTCGCCACTCCTCTCACGGACTTGTTGCGGAAGGCTGTTAAATTTAAAAGGTCAACAGACTGTGCAGAGGCGTTTAAAAATTTGAAATTGATCTTAGCTTCCGCCCCAGTGCTCGCTAGTCCAAGGTTCGACCGACCATTTAAAATTCACGTTGACGCATCTGACTCGGGTGCTGGTGCTGCAAACTGGGGATGATAAAGTGGACCACCCAGTATACTATTACTCTGTGAAATTTGCCAAGACGCAACGCAATTCATCAGTGGTAGAAAAAGAAGCGTTGGCGTTAGTGTTAGCATGTAAAAAATTTGAAGTATATGTAACAGGTAATATAGTGGAAGTGTACACGGACCATAACCCACTGGTGTTTATACACCAGATAAAGGCAAAAAATAAACGCATCCTCAGGTGGGCTTTGTACCTGCAGGACTTCAATCTTTCCATTATCCACCTATCGGGCCGGCTCAAGGTGATAGCCGATGTGCTGTCCCGGTACCTGAGTAACAGTCTTCTGAGCCACAGGAAGCCATATACCAACTGTCATGCTTTAGTTATTTTTTTTAGGTTCTGTGACACTAAATATTCTGTGTCAAATTTATTTACTTCCCCATATTTATTTTTTATGTATGTGCTTTTCTTTTCAGATTTTTTTTTGTGTGCATTTTCTTTCAGAGAATTCCTTTGTGCTTTTTTTTGCAGAGAAATTTTTGTTTTTGGTTGATTTTCTTTTATTGCATAGATTTTCCTTTTATTCTCTCTACATTCTTACAAAAAATATGACTACTATTCTAGTAGCCACATTTCTTTCTCTAAAGGGGGCAGGAGTGTTACGACCCAGGGTTCCTTAGTTGGAAACCAGAGGTCAAATTGAGCTCTAAATAATTACTTTATATTACAGTAATTGATAGGAGTGCGGATGCGCTTTTGTTCCTTCCTTGATAGACATAAGACGAATATTGTTTCTCACAGAGCATTCAGACTCTGAGCTTGTTGTTGATAAAATAGTGAACTAGTTATCAGCTATGTTTAGAAATGAGTTAAGTAACTAGTAAAGTAGGTCTGAGTAAACTTGGATTGATGGCAGCTGTACGATTAGCTAAGTATCCGGCCGGCAGCGATCAGTGTGAGTAAGCTCAGAGGCTGTTTCTCTTTCTTCTCTGGTCGGGTTGTGCTTGTGGCAACATCTTTCCTGTGTGGCTCTGTCTCTATTCTCCTCCTCCTTCTCCCTTTCCCTTACCTTAGTCTACTGTGAATCGCTAAGTTAAGTACAACCCTGTGTAACCGTGCTACTAGCTAGGCGTGTGGGTTATGTATAGGTAGTGTGTAGTATAAGCCAGTGTTTTGGGCATCCCTAAGTGTTTGTGTTGTGACTAGGGTACCACGTGGGGCTTAACTACCCCAGGCTGCTTCAAGCCTTCGAGTTCTTTTCAAGTACACTTTACCCTAGCTTGTCCCAAGTGTATGCCTTGTATCCTGTCTATGTGGACCAAGGTAGTTAACATAAGATAGTGTGGTAAAGCAGTTATTGTTATGATAGTAATGTATAAGGGGGGTTGTTTGAGGGTTTAATAAATAAGTTAGTTTTTGAGGTGTATCCATTAATCCCGTTGTAGTGGTGTAGATGATTGTATTTTGGACAGTAGATCTGTTTCTAAAACCTTGAAGCATTAACAGGAACCTATGTTCCTTGGGGGCTGGGCCTATATATTCCACTAATTTTGATACATCTTGATTCTAGCTATTGGCCCTTCTCATTAATCCCCTATACCCCACATAAGAAGTAAACTAATTCATAACACGGTCGGAGTGGTGCAGCGGGCCTCACATTTCCAGCAAACTCTCCACATATTGTGTCAAGTCATTTACTTATTTTCTTTTTCACTGCCCCCATTCTTAAATTATCTATCAAATCCAACCAATTATTTTACATATGAATCATCATGTCTATATTTCGTTGACCTAGTCTGGCCAGGCCTGATAGAATAATTCTCAAAGGGGAGACTCGTTTTTCAGCTACCTGGGATTATAACAGTATACTCTCCAAAATCAGATATTATGTTCCTAACTCTGCTCTCCTCTCACTATATAATGCACTAATCTATCCCTATCTTAATTATGGTATCTGTGCATGGGGATCTACCACTGCAAACCACCTCAAGCTCATCATCACCCAGCAAAAATCTGCTATCTGAATTATAACAAACTCTGCTTTCAGACAACACTCAGCTCCCTTGTTTAAATCCCTTAACATGCTAAATATTAACTCCCTCCACACACATTCTCTTGTGTCAACTACATTTACAAAACCCTGTTCTTAAATGCAAACCATGCTCTGAAACTCTCCCTGGACAGATGTAATAGAACCCATTATCACCACCCCAGAAATAAATATCTCTTTGATATCCCCCGGGTCAAACTTAATCTGTGTAAACACTCTATGAAAGGGACCTAGTCTATGGAACTCACTCCCTAGTGAATTGAAAAGCTGTCAAACTTTTGCATCATTCAAAAACAAAAAAAAAGTACCTAATTTCATCTTCGTAGTTCCTACACTGAGCTTAAATTTGCTCTGTATCTAGTGTTACCCAATCTCCCAATCTTTATGTACTTAATCCAAACAACTCCTTCATTGTGTTCATTGCTGTCTTCTTTTATGTGTTAGCCATATGCTGTATTGTGCCTACTAATATTTGTTAAACTACCATTCAAGCTGTCATTGCAATCAATCTGAGTTACCTATGTGCTTTAATATACCTACAAATTTCTCTCATCTTTTATTGTTTTTCTTGCTATGTACCTTTTATCATTTTATGAATTTTGTTAGAATTTACCTACTTAAAATTTTCATACATTAAGGACCTGCCTGAAACACTGCGCATTCTAGTGGCTTTACAAAATGTAATTACTATGCTATGCAGCCTCACAATCCCAATGTACCTTCTTGTATATAAATAAATAAATTATACTATGATACAGGAACACACAAACATGGGTCATGGAATAAATAACTAAATAACAAATTACCTTCTGATTTTATTTTTATTTTATTTTATTTATGCATGTACAAGAATGTACATAAGGAATGTGAGGATACAAATATGGTAATTACAGTCTTGTAAAGCCACTAGCACGCGCAGCGTTTCGGGCAGGTCCTTAATCTAAGAAAATTTTAAGGAGGTAAATACTTGCAAAATTATAGTCAAAAAATGATAACAGATTACATGAAATGAAAAAAAAGATGAGAGAAAATTGTAGGTACAGTATATTAAAGCACATAGGTAGCTAAGATTGATTGCAATGACAGCTTGAATGGTAGTTGACAAAAAAATTGGTAGGCATAATACAGCAGAAACAATATAAGATTGGTTGCAATGACAGCTTGAATGGTAGTTGACAAAAAAATTGGTAGGCATAATACAGCAGAAACAATATAAGATTGGTTGCAATGACAGCTTGAATGGTAGTTGACAAAAATTGGTAGTCACAATACAGCATATGGCTAGCACATAAAAGAAGACAGCAATGAACACAATGATAAGGTTGTTTGAAATTACATAAAAATTAGGAGATTGGGTAACACTAGGTACAGAGCAAATTTAAAGCTCAGTGTAGGAAACTAAGAAGATGAAGTTAGGTACTTTTTGGTTTTGCTTTTAAATAAGGCAAAAGTTTTACAGTTTTTCAATTATCTAGGGAGTGAGTTCCATAAACTAGGTCCCATAATTTGCATAGAGTGTTTACACAGATTAAGTTTGACCCTGGGGATATCAAAGAGATATTTATTTCTGGTGTGGTGATAATGGGTCCTATTACATCTGTCCAGGGAGAGTTTCAGAGCATGGTTTGCATTTAAGAACAGGGTTTTGTAAATGTAGTTGACACAAGAGAATGTGTGGAGGGAGTTAATATTTAGCAAGTTTAGGGATTTAAACAAGGGAGCTGAGTGTTGTCTGAAAGCTGAGTTAGTTATCATTCTGATAGCAGATTTTTGCTGTGTGATGATGGGCTTAAGGTGGTTTGCAGTGGTAGACCCCCATGCACAGATACCATAATTAAGATAGGGGTAAATTAGTGCATAATATAGTGAGAGGAGAGCAGAGTTAGGAACATAATATCTGATTTTGGAGAGTATACCAACTGTCTTAGAGACTTTCTTAGTTATGTGTTGAATGTGGGTGCTGAAGTTGAGTCTCTTGTCTAGGAATAGGCCAAGAAACTTGCCATCATCTTTATTACTGATGTTAATGTTGTCTATCTGTAGCTGAATTGCATTTGATGATTTGCTTCCAAATAAGATGTAGTAAGTCTTTTCGATGTTTAATGTTAGTTTGTTCGTTGACATCCATAAGTGGACTTTTTTTAATTCATTATTCACAACATTATTTAGTGTATGTGGGTTGAGGTTTGAATAGATAAGAGTAGTATCGTCAGCAAACAATATAGGTTTGAGAATATTAGAGACATTAGGCAGATCGTTTATATATATAAGAAATAGAAGAGGTCCTAAGATGCTGCCCTGTGGCACTCCAACGGTAATTGGTAGAGTGGAAGAAGTTGTATCATTGATGGTTACATATTGGTGTCTGTCACTAAGATAGGATCGGATGTAGTCAAGGGCAAGGCCTCGGATTCTATAATGCTGGAGTTTAAGTAAGAGGTAGTTGTGATTAACAGTATCAAAGGCTTTTCTTAGGTCAATGAAAAATCCAATCGGAAACTCATTTTTGTCAAGGGCTGAGTGGATAACGTCAAGGAGACTAATGATTGCATCGTTGGTGCTCTTTTGGGACCAGAAGCCAAACTGGCAGGGGCTGAGTATGTCGAATTTTACGAGGTAGGAATAGAGCTGTTTGTAAATAATTTTTTCAAATATTTTTGATAGAATGGGTAGATTTGATATTGGTCTATAATTGTTTATGTCCGCCGGATTGCCTCCTTTATGGACTGGCGTTACTCTTGCTTTTTTGAGGATATCAGGGATGGTGTGACACACTATAGATTTGTTGAACAGTAGTGCTATGGGTGGGGCAAGGGCATGGGAGGCTCTCTTGTACACAATGGACGGAATTTCACTGGTGTTCCCTGCCTTGGTTTTTAGAGAGTGTATGATGGACACAACATCTGCCGGGCTGATTTAGATAATTATATATCTTATCAAATGCCTCCTATTAGAACATAAATTTATCTAAATCTAGCAAAAATTCTACTAATACTACACAAATTTGACCAAATTCAACCTAGCAAAAGCTGAACTAACTAAATATAAGTATCCCATATCCTCACATAGAAGCCCATGTTACCTCCGTCCTTCCACACAAGAGCTAGCTCTAACCCGGTCCCAAATTGGGCAATTTATTCTGTTTTGCTGGCTACTTCTGCACCTCTAATATATATATCCTACCCTACACAACCTTACCTAACCTTGCACATCCAAAGCTAGAGTTGATTAAAGTTGACGAAATTTATGCTGTTCCACCTCAATTTAACTTATTTTAAGACAATTTCCACAATGCATCCAAATGTTTCGTATCATAGCACAGTTAGTCCATACCAAACCAGACCTATCCTATCCTAACACATAAGCTAAATTCATCCAAATCATCCCAATTTGTCAATTCCACTAATTATCCTAATTATCAACCCAAAAGCCATATTTTACTAAATGTACCTATGTACAACTCGTCCAGAGCAAAAGTTAGCTGTCAGAGCTGTTAATGTCTACCACAAACTTCCATTCTACTCAGGATTAGAGCAGATTTTACTAATATATTCTTAGACGTGTGTTCTTACTAGATATATTTTTGTCTCACATTATCACAAACCACCCGAGACCTAGCCTGTAATTCGTCATATTGTGGAAAGTAATAATTTGGGTCATAAACCTAACAGACATGTTCCTAACCTGCAATGGCCTTTGTCGAATATTGAAACTTCGTTGATATGAAAAGAGTTGATTTTGGGTATATGCCTAATGACCTACACCTGACCTGCTTGGATCTTTGGTGAATATTGTATCTATATTCTTAGAAAAGTGATGTTTTATGGATATAAAAGTGTGCGGAAGGTGTAGGCTACTGTTATTTTTCCTGGCAGCACTTGTGTCGCTTACCTCCTGAGACTTAGCATCTTCACAGCGGAAGTTTATGCTATTCTCTCTGCTCTTCGTTTCCTGCTTTCTCGTTGTCAATCTTCCTTTGTAGTTGTTGTTGACTCTCGAAGTGCCCTCATGGCTCTCGGGTCCTTTAACCCTTGTGTTGCTCAGGGCTAATTAGCATTTGTCACCCACAGGTGCATACCAAAAAAAAATTAAAACATTATTTTTTCTTCTTAATCTGTTAATTTGTGTTCTCTGTTCATGGGAAAAATAATAAAAAATCGTGAGTCTAGTGAGTCCAGACAGTAAATCGTGGTCACACAGTCAGCAGACCATGCTACCTCCCTCCCCACCAAGATTACTCCTCCCACTATAGCGCTAATTATCACAATCCTGCTATTATCAGAATCCTGGTAATTTTTACAGTCAGGGGTCTTCTGTAATAATATCAAAGCTAAATAATTGCATGAACATGTATATTATGGCACTTTTAGGCGATGCTGTGGTCACAAGCTGAACAGCAGTGCTGCGAGCTCATGCTGCATGCGTCAGGCTTGGTGGCTCACTCAATACTGAGGCCCTCACACCCGGGAATTTGGCCCACGATTTAAAAAAAAAATGGCGTCTGTTTACAAGAGCCCTGATGAAGGCGAGGTGAACCCCGTGTATCCGCAGGCCGTTTAAATCTTGCGTAGTACTCCAATACATCATATGATGGGATACACAATTTATAGCAAGTCACTCAACCCATCATATGATGTGTTGCGCAACTTAAGGGTTAATCCGGTTCATCCAGTGGTTGTCAAAATCCAACATTGGCTATTTCTTGTTCACAGTAAATTTGTCGGTCGAGTTTTGTTGGGTTCCCAGCCATATTGGTGTCTCTTTAAATGAGCGTGCGGAAACTGCCGCCAGGGAAGCTGTCCGCTCTTGTCCCATCTTTCGTAAAGGTATTCCTTATTCAGATTTTTACCCAGTTATCCGCTCCTCCATCCATACCCGTTGGCAGGCTTGTTAGTCTTCTGTTAATGGAAAAAAACTGCGTGCTCTTAAGAGTTCTGTGTCCTCGTGGCCGTCGTCCTACCACTATAGCCGGCGATGGGAAACGGCTCTGGCGAGGTTGCATATTGGACATACTTGCTTAACACATGGTCACTTGGAGCGCCGCCCTGCTCCTTATTGTCCAAATTGCATTGTCCCTCTTGAGGTTGTGCATATCCTTGTTGAATGTCCTGACTTCCAGGACGAGCGTGTCTTGTTTTCCATCCGTTCCCTGCGGTCGTTTGTCCCTCGATCGTACGATCGAGGGACAAGCGACCGCAGGGAAATGTCCAAAGGTGAAAAATGGTCATATGGGTGTTGACCAGACCACACACTAGAAGGTGAAGGGACGACGACGTTTCGGTCCGTCCTGGACCATTCTCAAGTCGATTGGGATGAAGCTGTTGTTGTTGTTGTTTTCAGATTTAGCTACTCAGAACGAAGTGTCCATGTAGCACGGGCTATGGTGAGCCCGTAATTGAGTTCGGTATTTTGCGATAAGCTGTTTGTAATATTTGGGTCTCAGTTTAAATATAGGAGGGGTTCCTCCTTTTTCCTTGTTTATTTATCGCTTCTGTTTTAGTGTACTGGTTTTAATCTGTTTCATTCACATTATCTTGGAGGCGGACGTAGATGCAGAATGCTCACTAGTGAGTCCCATTCCTCAACAGCTTTTCTAATCAGTCAGCGTCGAGTTCTATTCGTTGATGCTGGGGAGGATGTCGTCGTCGTCGCCTGGTCGATGATTCATGTACTGGTTATTCCTGGCGAACACGGTCCTGTCTGCCAAGTACCGTGGTGGTGGCGTGAGGATGATGCCAGCATCTTGCCGGGCCGTCGTGCGGTGGTAGTAAATATCTTTTCTTGGTTCGAATCAATGGAAAAGACCAGGTGAACACCTTTTCTTGTCATCTGGATGTCGGCCGGTGATACGTTGGGGGCGGAGATTTGGACTAAAATCTCGGCAGTGGAGAGAACGAAGTTCTCGTGGAGGATGCGGAACTTGACCCTATGCAACATGTGTAGTTGGATTCTGCACAATAGGATCTTGGGTCAGCAGCAAAGATGGATGTTTGACATGGAGTGATGAGGTGTTGTGTGTAGTGAGAAAGTAGTGAGTGTGACCAAAATGGATTGATTGATAAAAATTAACCCATCCAAGAGGTGGCACGGGCATTATACACCCGTAAGTGGAGGTCCTTTTGGAGACATTACCAATAGCTGATACTGGAAGATCTGTAAATGGATGGATTTTTTTTTTTTGGGGGGGGGGATAAGGGGGGTGGTCACAGAGGGCAAGCTATAACAATTATAGTGCTGGTAAGTTAATACAGGCCTCGAGGTCTTCAATTTCTTAGTCTTGCAGCTAGTTGACATAGCTGTGTTGTCATTTGAGTTTGGTGAAGTGCCTCCATGAGAAGATCTTGTATGGAGTCGGGGAAGTCGTGACAATGGAGCTCTTACTGAAATTTCTAGTCTGAGGAGATCGTGACGTAGTTCGTTGTTGGTGGTTTTGGTCTCTCAGCATGAGGTTGGCTGTAGAGTCGATGAGTTATGGTAGAAGCTGGTTCGGTCACGTCGGTGGTGGTGGTTGTGGTCGGAGAGAGCACGTCTACGAGTGCATCTGCTGAGACAGTGATGGTGGTAGCTTTTGGGGTGGATTGGAGGATGCTGCTGTTTGTGCAGCCTGGGTCTTTAGTGGAGCTGACGTCTGAGTTGAGATCGACATAGCAGTCGACCTTGTGAAAGTTCCCGGTGTGGTAGGGGAGGTAGTGAGACTTGCGTCAGGGCTGTGTGTAGGGTCCAGGCCATTGTCTACGTACAGCACATTCAGTTCCCTGATGAATCGGGGTTGTTGGGTCCGGTAAGCCTCTCCGCTAATCGTACAAGAACAGGGAAAATGCCGGCACATGATTAAAGAGGTGGCCAGGGTGCTAGTTTGGCCTTGGGTCCCCATTGTGAAGGCTGGGTTGACTGGTGGGAGGAGCCACTGTTTGGTAAGACTTGGAATCTGGTTGGTTGTGAGAGCTGTGGTGATGGGTATAACGTCAGGGGCTCTGGTGACGGGAATAGGAGGGTTGGCTTTCTTAGTTTCAACCTGGGCCTTGACTTTTCCTGTCTGCGTGAGCAGCGGCGTGAAATTGCAGGTTGATTGCCGTTGCAGAGAAGGCAGCGATGGGTTGTTGATTTACAGATGGGGTAATGATGGTCCTGGGCACAAAGGCAACACTTCTGGATGGGGTGCCGACACTTGTTGGTGGGGTGGGAGTAATGGTTGCACCGAAAGCACTGTTGGAGATCGTGGAATCGTTCCTTCTTCACTTGGAAGAAGTGATTAGCCGAGGCTAAGGTGGTGAAGGATATCTTCATGGTGGTGTGCTAGTCATCGTCGGTATCGTTGCTGCAGAATATAACACCGAATACCCCCAGGTTCGGGTTTTCTTCCTCGATGTTGGTAATGATCTCCGTTTATTCTCGGTCTGATCCAGTGGCTGGTCCCGCTGATAAAGACTGTTCGGTCGGTGGTGTATTGACTTGGGAAGAGGAAAGAAGTGATGCACGTTGCGAAGCGTGCAATCGAATTTTGGGAGTTTTTAGAGATCCTCCACACAAGAAATAGAGCAAAATTTTCTCACCTTGATCAAGATCGATGGGTGTAATCCGATGGCTTCTTTTAGGATCTTAAAGACGTCGGCTTTGGTGAAAGCATGGCAGTCCATGGGGCGAGTCCCGACTTTCAGGCGTTTGTCGTGCCTCGTTGTTGTTAAAACCCCTCAACGGGTCCTAGTGGCGACGGATGTCTTGTGAAGTCAGTCAGGTTTGCTGGTGTGGACCGGGTGGGTGGAAGGGTGTGCGTTGGGGGTGTGTGTGTACTCACCTAATCATGCTTGCAGGGGTTGAGCTCTGGCTCTTTGGTCCCGCCTCTCAACCGTCAATCAACAGGTGGTCAGGTTCCTGAGCCTATTGGGCTCTATCATATCTACAATTGAAACTGTGTATGGAGTCAGCCTCCACCACATCACTTCCTAGTGCATTCCATTTGTCAACCACTCTGACACTAAAAAAAGTTCTTTCTAATATCTCTGTGGTTCATTTGGGCACTGTTTCCACCTGTGTCCCCTAGTGCGTGTGCCCCTTGTGTTAAATAGCCTGTCTTTATCAACCCTGTCGATTCCCTTGAATCTTGAATGTGGTGATCATGTCCCCCCTAACTCTTCTGTCTTCCAACGAAGTGAGGTTCAATTTCCGTAGTCTCTCCTCGTAGCTCATACCTCTCAGCTCGGGTACTAGTCTGGTGGCAAACCTTTGAACCTTTTCCAGTTTAGTCTTATGCTTGACTAGATATGGACTCCATGCTGGAGCCGCATACTCCAGGATTGGTCTGACATATGTGGTATATAATGTTCTGAAAGATTCCTTACACAAGTTTCTAAAGGCCGTTCTTATGTTAGCCAACCTGGCATATGCTGCTGATGTTATCCTCTTGATAAGAGCTTCAGGGGACAGGTCTGGCGTGATATCAACCCCCAGGTCTTTCTCTCTCTCTGACTCTTGAAGTATTTCAAGAGTGTCCCCCCTTGTTCGTGTCCCACCCGTGCTGAAGAGTTTGTCTTTGTCCACCCTGTCAATTCCCCTGAGAATTTTGTAGATGGTTATCATGTCTCCCCTTACTCTTCTGTTTTCCAGGGATGTGAGGTTCAGCTCCTTTAGCCTTTCCTCGTAGCTCAATCCTCTCAGTTCCGGGACGAGCCTGGTGGCATACCGCTGAATCTTCTCTAACTTTGTCTTGTGTTTAGCTAGGTATGGACTCCAGGCTGGAGCTGCATTCTCCAGGATTGGTCTTACATAAGTGGTATACAGGGTTCTGAAAGATTCCTTACACATGTTTCTGAAGGCAGTTCTTATGTTGGCCAGTCTAGCATATGCCGCTGATGATATTCTTTTGATGTGGGCCTCTGGGGACAGGTTCAGTGTGATATCAACCCCCAGATCCTTGTCTCTATTTGACTCTTGCAGGATTTCCCCTCCCAGATGATACCTTGTGTTCAGCCTCCTGCTCCCTTCGCCTAATTTCATCACCTTACACTTTCCCGAGTTGAACTTTAGCAGCCATTTTCTAGACCATTCCTCCAGTTTATCCAAGTCATCCTGTAGTCTCTGTCTATCTTCATCCGTCTTGATTCTTCTCATAATTTTTGCATCATCAGCAAACATCGAGAGGATTGAGTCTATACCCTCTGGAAGATCGTTCACATATATTAGAAACAGGATGGGTCCAAGTACTGAGCCCTGTGGGACTCCGCTGGTGACATCTCGCCACTCTGATGTCTCCCCCCTCGCCGTTACTCGCTGTTTCCTGTTGCTTAAGTACTCCCTTATCCACTGGAGCACCTTCCCTTTTACTCCTGCCTGTTGCTTCAACTTTTTTAACAGCCTTTTATGGGGTACTGTGTCAAAGGCTTTTTGGCAATCTAGGAAAATGCAGTCGGCCCACCCTTCTCTTTCCTGCCTAATTTTCGTTGCCTGGTCATAAAATTCTATTAAACCTGTGAGGCACGATTTACCATCTCTGAACCCATGTTGGTGGTGCGTTACAAAGTTATTTCCCTCCAGATGCTCTACGAGCCTTTTCCTCACGATCTTCTCCAGCACCTTGCATGGTATACAAGTTAAGGAAACTGGCCTGTAATTCAGTGCCTCTTGCCTGTCACCATTTTTGTATTTTGGGACCACGTTAGCTGTCTTCCAACTTTCTGGTAAGTCTCCTGTTTCCAGCGACCTGTTATACACCATAGAGTGGGGCACACTTAGTGCTTCTGCACCTTCCTTTAGTATCCATGGTGAGATTCTATCAGGCCCAACAGCCTTTGTCACATCCAGCTCCAGCAGACACCTTTTGACCTCATCACTGGTGAGGTCAAATTCCTCCAAGGTTGCTTGGTTTGCCGCCTCCTCATTTAGTGCAGGGGCTTCTCCTTGTTCTATTGTGAAGACCTGGAATCTCTTGTTGAGTTCTTCACACACCTCCTTGTCATTCTCTGTGTATCTGTTCTCCCCTTTCCGCAGCTTCATCACTTGTTCCTTCACTGCTGTTTTCCTCCTGATATGGCTGTGGAGCAGCTTTGGTTGGGTCTTGGCTTTACTCGCGATGTCATTTTCAAACTGTCTCTGCTTCCCTCCTCATTCTGATGTACTCATTTCTGGCCCTCTGGTATCTCTCCCTGCTCTCTGGTGTTCTGTTATTTCTGTAGTTTCTCCATGTTCTTTTACTCAGTTGTTTCGCTACCTTACATTCCTGGTTGAACCATGGGTTTTTCTGTTTTTTCGTTTTTCTCCTTTTGACCGGGGATAAACCTGTCTGCAGCTTCCTGGCACTTTTGAGTGACAATCCATCATGACCTGCACATTCTTGTCTCTAAGTTCTGTTTCCCATGGTA
>NW_027190089.1:35000-55374 GCF_040958095.1 Procambarus clarkii
GAGAGTTGGCAACAGTGGGGACAGGAGCGGGGATTACTAGTCAGGTATTAGACCTGTGATACTAGAGTCAACTTCCTGCTAGAGTACAGGAAGCTTGTATTGTGTAGTTGCCAGCAGTTTCCTCTTTATTATTTTCCATAAATAATTGTTTATTATAAAATACATTACCTCTGTGCATATAAATTTAATCATTCATAATTAAGTTATTTTAATGTTTGTTTTTGCAAAGTATTGTTGCTCATTACGCAAGATAATTTTATATAAATTTACCATTCGTTATGTTGTGAGGGAGCGAATGTGAGGCGTCCTGACGCCACGTTAGTCAGTAACTGGGAGACGAGCGTCGGGTCAACTGGTCTGATAAGTGTCTGTTTTTGTGTTTCTGTTTTTGCTTTAGTAACAATGTCTGGTGAGAATTTTTTATTTTATTATAAATATTTTTGTAGGCCATCTGATTACTGATATACCTGAAGGAATAGTAACCTTGATTTATATATATATGTATCTTTATTTTATATAATATTTTATTAAACTACCCACTACCCACTAAACTACCCAAACCCCACTATTTTATATAAACCTTTTATTTACCTGTGTGATATTTGCATCCATAGTGAAATTTTCTGCTTGTTAAGTATGTACGTAGTGATGTGACATTCTGGTTGGACATTAAGAGACGGGGGGTCATTTGAATACTCCTAGAACGAGCCCTTACTAACCCCTGTAGTGCAACGAGCTATGCGGACCAGTACGTAACAAGTTCTTTGATACTGACACTGTCGCAATAGTACCAGTGATCGTTGTGTTGTCTGGTGGACGACTTTTTCAGTTGAAATGAGTGTTTGGCTGCACTATGAGTCGCTCTAATTCTTGTTCATCCTGATTAATGTCTTAAGAAACATCGTAGTTTCTATGCCACTCTAAAAGAAGGTTTTTAAATCGGTCCCATTTTGCAAAAACGCAAACTTCCAGGCATCTGGTGGAGGTGGGATAAGTAGATACAACTTTAGATCAATTTGGACCCAATAATGGTCGCCTGTGAGTGTGGGCTCAAATGACCATATTGCTACTTGCCTTCGTTCCAGCCTCCCTAAGAGAAGGTCTAATCTACTTCCTTGGATGTGGGTGGGTTCATTCTTGTATAGGATTTAAATTTCTAGTAGATGCTCTAATTCATGTGCTATGTTAGTGCTGGCCTCATTTGTTGTTAGAGCCCAGTGCCAATCGATGATGGGCATTGAAATCGCCACAAATTGTTTGAGGTGGTCGCGTGTCTAAATAAGAGATCCATTTCAGCACGCAGAGATCTGTAAATATTAAACACTTCAAGTTTGTCATATCATAGCTCAATGGATACTCCCATCACCTCTGTCCCTGGCCCGCAGTCGGGTGAGCTGGTTATGGGCTTAGCGATCACGTCACATTTCACATAGATGGCACATCCCCTGGATGGCCCGTTGACCCATGGAAGGAAGAAACCTCGATAGCCTGTGATTATAAGATTCTAACCCGTGTCGATGCAAGCTCTCCTGTAGTATCTGGATGAATATGCATTTGGTTGCTGCTATGAATCGCCAGTGCTGCAATTTGGTGTGCAGCCCTTGCGCATTCCATTGCAGGATCTTTAATCCTCTAGGTTATTGGCATTTGCTGATATTACCGTTGTATCCATGGGATTTAAAGTTGGAGGTGAAGATCTTGGTGTACTTGAACTGACTCATCAAGGTCGCTTTCAGAAGTGTTGAACTCGACCTGTTTTCAGGAGTGTTACCTGCCCTGCGTTCTTGAAGGTGAGGATAGTGTGTTTTCGAATTTCTTGAACTTGTGCTCAGTTGTCTTTCGAGTCTCTATGGTTTGCTTGATACCGTGTTTCAACAGCAAACTTTCGACCATATTCGTGACAAAGGCCTTAAGCATTGGCCTTGAGCAGGGTGTCCAGTTGCACGGGAGCACTACTACTGATATAGTTTGGGGCCTGATTATTTTTTGGCCCTTATCAGAGTGAAAACTAGGACACTCTTACCTTCATTGTCTGCAGTGTGGTTACTGGGTGCAATGGGCGGGCGATTACGTTGAACTATTTTCTTGTGGCCCCCAGCCATCCCACTGTCCTGGACGTTATCATGAGGTTATCTTGAGATGATTTCGGGGCGTAGTGTTCCCGCGGCCCGGTTCTCGACCAGGCCTCCACCCCCAGCAAGCAGCCCGTGACAGCTGACTAACTCCCAGGTACCTATTTACTGCTAAGTAACAAGGGCATCAGGGTGATAGAAACTCTGCCCATTGTTTCTCGCTGGTGCCCGGGATCGAATCCGGGAACACAGGATCACAAATCCAGCGTGCTGTCCGCTCAGCCGACCGGCTCCCTCCGGTCGGCCGGTGGGAGGTGGAGTGGATGGTGGTGGAGTATGTAGCTCCCGTTGTTCTGGTGATGGGGTCTGGAGATCCGGTAGTGGTGATGGGGTCTGGAGAACCAAATGTGGTAGTGGTGATAGGGTCTGGAGAACCAAATGTGGTGGTAGTGATGGGGTCTGGAGAACCAGTTGTGGTGGGGGAGCGTTGAAGGCGTGACGTTCGAAGGTAGGAGAAACGTCTGTATTCTCCTCATACTCTTGACACATCAGTTTGTTGATCCTCCATCGCAGATTTTATCTTGGCCTCCAAAGCTGGGTTGTTTTCACGAGTGCGACTGGCCATCGTGTCCAGTAATAACTGATGAGCTTTGCCAAGCGTCTGCAGCTTGGCAAAGTTGCAGACGCTTGATGATTGCATGATTGCATCTAAGGCATTCAAGCTGTGCATTTGTGCATCTGGATTTTCTTTTTAAGTATTGTTGTACAAGTTCCTCGGTAGATGACGGTAGGAGTTTTGTCAGCAAACTGCAATTGACTGGGGCCACTTTGTAGAGGGACGGAGGCCTTCATACCCTCCACCATGGCCGTTGGTAGAGGGCCATGTGTTCCCTCCACCTGGTTTAATCTTGGTAAGCTCCACGCTGTTTTTGTGGGCAGGGGAGCTGGTATATGTTTTGGTTGGGGCTTCTGCTCTTCTGTAGGCCGAGGGGGGGGGGGGTTCGTTTGAATCCTTTTAAGTCATTCGAGGCATCTTAAGTTCCAGGCGTGGTGTGCCTTGGAGCAGTTTGGGCACTTAGCTTGGACAGGCTGGTTTGCCTTGTTTATCAAGGCATATTTTCGTGTTGTGGAGCTGGCTGCAGACTCCACGCCTCACTGGATGTTGTCAGCCGTCCATGTGAGGTCCTAATCTGACATTTGAAGCATCTGAGGGGCTCTAGGGTGTAAAGCCTGTGTTGGACCACGCCCCAAATGCCAAGATCAATTTTCTCTGGAATCTATCCTTTTACTGTGAGAAAAACTGGTCAGGTTTCCAGTTTCTTGGATTTTACCCGATATCTTTCTGCTGACGCCACATAATTCAGCTTTCCGAAATGCTTTAAGGCCATGTGCAAGGGATAGTGGCGGTCAATGATTTTCCTTATTTTGTCCTCTGGCTTGAGTTCGTTGCATTTCCTGTAATTTTTAAGAATCGTTACAAACTGTCTCGTCTTTAGGCCTCGGAATATATTCGCCTCTGAGGTTTGGCTTTGCTCTGATCTTGAGCTGAGGGTACTCTTTATTTTTCAGGTCTACTACAGTGGCGTACGAGGACTTACCCTCAGCATGCTGCACCTTGAAGATTGGCAATAGGGGTTTCGTCTGGGTAGATGGAGTGTTCATCGGTGGAGGCCCCTCTTCTTAATAGGTCTTAGTGGAGTGGTTCATCCTGTTGGCTTTGGTCACAGGATGGTAAATGCATCACTGTCAGAACTTGAACTGGAGAGAGTTTTCCTTTTGTGATCGGGAGCAGCAACGTTTGTTCCCACAGAATCTGGTGGTCCATTCTATCAATAGGATCGTCTGGATCGCTACCACCAGATCTAGATCACCATCGCTAGATCGTGTTGACCTCTTGTTGTGCTGATCTCTCCCCTGTACACTGCAATACACCTTGATATCGGAAAGATTTATATTACATTTGATACACTCCAGCGATATTCCAATGTTACTGTACTAATTGGGCCTGAGAGCTGAGTGGACAGCGCTCGGTATTCGTAGTCCTTCGGTTCCAGGTTCGATCTCCGGTGGAGGCAGACACAAATGAGCAGTTTTCACGTTGAGGCACGTTCCCCTAGCAGTAAATAGGTACCTGAGTTTGACAGCTGCTACAGGCTGCTTTTTGGGGATGTGTAACAAAAAGGCCTGGTCGAGGACCGGGCCGCGGGGACGCTAAGCCCTGAGATCTTAAGATAACCTTCACGGAGTCTTGGCTGGTACACCCGTTGTCTTTATGAAAGAGTGAGAGTGGCTTGCCAGCTGGTCCGCAGACCGTTTACAGAAAGTGGGAAGTCGGTGGTAAAGGTTCATGTTCAAGTACGTTTGAGACAATAAAATACATTTCAAAGGGATAGAGTAGCTTAAGCTATTTCTACCCCTCTACTTTGTCCCCTCAAGGGGCCCACAAATAGTTAATGCAAATCCATAAATCACAGTACAATCTTCTCATAACAATGAAGGTTAATATAATAAACACAGCATATAATTGTTACTCTATTGGGGGTAAAATGCTTGTAGCTCTTAAGTATTCCATCTATCATACCATTATCACACATCCAAACAATTTGATGTGGTATACTAATTATTTCCTTATTTCTCTAGGTGTCAATAGGTTGAAACACTAATGCATAGTGATCTAAAGTGTGGGAGTGCGGAAATCTACATAATTTACACGTCTCGTCTATTTCACTGTCATCAACACCGTATTGCCAGAAATATTTGTATCCTACTCTTAATCGCAAGTAAATTGAATCCTTCCAAGTAGTCTTTTCTGTATCATAAGGACGAATGTGTATCTATTATTGCATAATTCTTAAGCATGTTACTCCTGTCCACCAATGCCATTCTCTTAAATTTTACTTCCTCTTATATCGCCTTGATTCTAGTATTTGTTTTTCTGACACGTAACATAGACAAGTTTTTTCTGGGGCTCTCTTCACTCTCTCAACTGCCTCATTCAACATTATTCCCACATGTGAAGGGATACACATGAATCTGTACACTCATCACAATATTCTGGTATTCTGGTTGTCTATTAAAGACTCCAACGCTCCTCTACTGTCTATAAAGAAACAAGCATTTTTACCACATTTGACTACTACTGTAATCCTGCTAATACAACTTTGAGTTCAGACTTCGTTGAAGAGTCAGTTAAGCGGCGTCCAATAAAAGTACCTACAGTGCCGATGGAAGTGTAGTCCCTAATATAGACACCATCTTGCCTTTCCATCCTATGTTGCCCTCAGCTCTCCTTTCTCATACATATGTTTTCTTTAGCAGGGGAATAATTATTACATGTTACAATCCTCCCATGGTTATCTTGAGGTTATCTTTAGATGATTTCGGGCTTTTTAGTGTCCCGCGGCCCGGTCTCGACCAGGCCTCCACCCCCAGCAAGCAGCCCGTGACAGCTGACTAACTCCCAGGTACCTATTTACTGCTAAGTAACAAGGGCATCAGGGTGATAGAAACTCTGCCCATTGTTTCTCGCTGGTGCCCGGGATCGAATCCGGGAACACAGGATCACAAATCCAGCGTGCTGTCCGCTCAGCCGACCGGCTCCCTCCGGTCGGCCGGTGGGAGGTGGAGTGGATGGTGGTGGAGTATGTAGCTCCCGTTGTTCTGGTGATGGGGTCTGGAGATCCGGTAGTGGTGATGGGGTCTGGAGAACCAAATGTGGTAGTGGTGATAGGGTCTGGAGAACCAAATGTGGTGGTAGTGATGGGGTCTGGAGAACCAGTTGTGGTGGGGGAGCGTTGAAGGCGTGACGTTCGAAGGTAGGAGAAACGTCTGTATTCTCCTCATACTCTTGACACATCAGTTTGTTGATCCTCCATCGCAGATTTTATCTTGGCCTCCAAAGCTGGGTTGTTTTCACGAGTGCGACTGGCCATCGTGTCCAGTAATAACTGATGAGCTTTGCCAAGCGTCTGCAGCTTGGCAAAGTTGCAGACGCTTGATGATTGCATGATTGCATCTAAGGCATTCAAGCTGTGCATTTGTGCATCTGGATTTTCTTTTTAAGTATTGTTGTACAAGTTCCTCGGTAGATGACGGTAGGAGTTTTGTCAGCAAACTGCAATTGACTGGGGCCACTTTGTAGAGGGACGGAGGCCTTCATACCCTCCACCATGGCCGTTGGTAGAGGGCCATGTGTTCCCTCCACCTGGTTTAATCTTGGTAAGCTCCACGCTGTTTTTGTGGGCAGGGGAGCTGGTATATGTTTTGGTTGGGGCTTCTGCTCTTCTGTAGGCCGAGGGGGGGGGGGTTCGTTTGAATCCTTTTAAGTCATTCGAGGCATCTTAAGTTCCAGGCGTGGTGTGCCTTGGAGCAGTTTGGGCACTTAGCTTGGACAGGCTGGTTTGCCTTGTTTATCAAGGCATATTTTCGTGTTGTGGAGCTGGCTGCAGACTCCACGCCTCACTGGATGTTGTCAGCCGTCCATGTGAGGTCCTAATCTGACATTTGAAGCATCTGAGGGGCTCTAGGGTGTAAAGCCTGTGTTGGACCACGCCCCAAATGCCAAGATCAATTTTCTCTGGAATCTATCCTTTTACTGTGAGAAAAACTGGTCAGGTTTCCAGTTTCTTGGATTTTACCCGATATCTTTCTGCTGACGCCACATAATTCAGCTTTCCGAAATGCTTTAAGGCCATGTGCAAGGGATAGTGGCGGTCAATGATTTTCCTTATTTTGTCCTCTGGCTTGAGTTCGTTGCATTTCCTGTAATTTTTAAGAATCGTTACAAACTGTCTCGTCTTTAGGCCTCGGAATATATTCGCCTCTGAGGTTTGGCTTTGCTCTGATCTTGAGCTGAGGGTACTCTTTATTTTTCAGGTCTACTACAGTGGCGTACGAGGACTTACCCTCAGCATGCTGCACCTTGAAGATTGGCAATAGGGGTTTCGTCTGGGTAGATGGAGTGTTCATCGGTGGAGGCCCCTCTTCTTAATAGGTCTTAGTGGAGTGGTTCATCCTGTTGGCTTTGGTCACAGGATGGTAAATGCATCACTGTCAGAACTTGAACTGGAGAGAGTTTTCCTTTTGTGATCGGGAGCAGCAACGTTTGTTCCCACAGAATCTGGTGGTCCATTCTATCAATAGGATCGTCTGGATCGCTACCACCAGATCTAGATCACCATCGCTAGATCGTGTTGACCTCTTGTTGTGCTGATCTCTCCCCTGTACACTGCAATACACCTTGATATCGGAAAGATTTATATTACATTTGATACACTCCAGCGATATTCCAATGTTACTGTACTAATTGGGCCTGAGAGCTGAGTGGACAGCGCTCGGTATTCGTAGTCCTTCGGTTCCAGGTTCGATCTCCGGTGGAGGCAGACACAAATGAGCAGTTTTCACGTTGAGGCACGTTCCCCTAGCAGTAAATAGGTACCTGAGTTTGACAGCTGCTACAGGCTGCTTTTTGGGGATGTGTAACAAAAAGGCCTGGTCGAGGACCGGGCCGCGGGGACGCTAAGCCCTGAGATCTTAAGATAACCTTCACGGAGTCTTGGCTGGTACACCCGTTGTCTTTATGAAAGAGTGAGAGTGGCTTGCCAGCTGGTCCGCAGACCGTTTACAGAAAGTGGGAAGTCGGTGGTAAAGGTTCATGTTCAAGTACGTTTGAGACAATAAAATACATTTCAAAGGGATAGAGTAGCTTAAGCTATTTCTACCCCTCTACTTTGTCCCCTCAAGGGGCCCACAAATAGTTAATGCAAATCCATAAATCACAGTACAATCTTCTCATAACAATGAAGGTTAATATAATAAACACAGCATATAATTGTTACTCTATTGGGGGTAAAATGCTTGTAGCTCTTAAGTATTCCATCTATCATACCATTATCACACATCCAAACAATTTGATGTGGTATACTAATTATTTCCTTATTTCTCTAGGTGTCAATAGGTTGAAACACTAATGCATAGTGATCTAAAGTGTGGGAGTGCGGAAATCTACATAATTTACACGTCTCGTCTATTTCACTGTCATCAACACCGTATTGCCAGAAATATTTGTATCCTACTCTTAATCGCAAGTAAATTGAATCCTTCCAAGTAGTCTTTTCTGTATCATAAGGACGAATGTGTATCTATTATTGCATAATTCTTAAGCATGTTACTCCTGTCCACCAATGCCATTCTCTTAAATTTTACTTCCTCTTATATCGCCTTGATTCTAGTATTTGTTTTTCTGACACGTAACATAGACAAGTTTTTTCTGGGGCTCTCTTCACTCTCTCAACTGCCTCATTCAACATTATTCCCACATGTGAAGGGATACACATGAATCTGTACACTCGATCACAATATTCTGGTATTCTGGTTGTCTATTAAAGACTCCAACGCTCCTCTACTGTCTATAAAGAAACAAGCATTTTTACCACATTTGACTACTACTGTAATCCTGCTAATACAACTTTGAGTTCAGACTTCGTTGAAGAGTCAGTTAAGCGGCGTCCAATAAAAGTACCTACAGTGCCGATGGAAGTGTAGTCCCTAATATAGACACCATCTTGCCTTTCCATCCTATGTTGCCCTCAGCTCTCCTTTCTCATACATATGTTTTCTTTAGCAGGGGAATAATTATTACATGTTACAATCCTCCCATGGTTATCTTGAGGTTATCTTTAGATGATTTCGGAGCTTTTTAGTGTCCCCGCGGCCCGGTCCTCGACCAGGCCTCCACCCCCAAGAAGCAGTCCGTGACAGCTGACTAGCACCCAGGTACCTATTTTACTGCTAGGTAACAGGGACATAGGGTTAAAGAAACTCTGCCCATTGTTTCTCCCCGACGCCCGGGATCGAACCCGGGACCACAGGATCACAAGTCCAGTGTGCTGTCCGCTCTGCCGACCGGCTCCCAATGGTGGTGAGAATTGTATTAGACAAAACAATACATTCTGGAATAACATCATACGTTATAACATTAGAACATAAGGTATTCCTACATGTTCTTAATATACTTCAGCATACATTTATTACTTCCCACCTTTTGAACTGAGGACTAATTCATTAGCTCCCCCATCTCTCGTTTATCTAATGGCAGAGGCTACATTTATCTCTGAAATTCTATCCCAAATACTCTTCAGATTCAATTCCAATCTCATTATTTAAATCATAGCAATTCTTGGGCATCCTAACATTATTCTCATGGCGTCATTTTGTACCTTCTCCAACTTGCCCAGTCTACCTTTACCACAACAAGAAATGACAGGTGCAGCATAGTCAATAAGGGAACTTACAGTACTGAAGTATATCATTCGTAGCGCAGTTACTCCCACTCTTTCTACAGCATGCCAAGGCCTTCGGAGGTTGTAATCTCTTCTGACATTGACCCAACAGTCTGTTCATCTCGGCTTCCAAATTCTCCAGGATTATATCCAACAAATGTGCTTAAATATTTATACATAACACATTCTATATTTTCATCATTTATTTTCAATATAATAGGCCTCCAATTTCTATATTTAAACTTTGTCTTCATTAACCACCAGTCCCATATGGTGACAGATTTCAGAAATTATCCAACACCGCTTGAACCTTTGAAAAATCTTTGCTCTGACACAAAATATCATCGCCATATATGATCGGTGTTATCCATTTGAGTCTCTCAGATGCTATCCTTTTCATTAGTATATTAAACTGGGTGGGAGTCAACAATCATCCCTGAGGTGTGCCCAGTTCAAAAGATCTTTCACCTGACAAAACGTTTATAACACACTTGAGTCTTTCTTTCGTGATGATAATCCAGCGCAACAATCTCCCTTTTAACACCAAGACCAGCTAGTTCATGTAAGATTGTTCAATGGCTCCTTGTAAATCAAGATTGATCAATGGCTCCTTGTAAATCAATAAAATGCTATAGTAATCATTATCATTAGCGAGACATGTAATAAGTCAGAATTACGTTTGACTGAACCCGAACAAATTACTAGACAACTGACCACCTATCATATATGGCTATTTAAAATTAATCTCTCCATTTTACAAAAACACGAGGTTAAGGACACGGGTCTGTACTCTCCATTGGCTTTATGGGTAAGGATGATCATAGCTTTTTCTATTTACTAGGAATACTGCCCTCCTTATAACCAACATTAAAGAGACCTAACAGCGGGCTTTTCTCTATAATGGCAAGTTCATTAGGTATTTCATAGATTACTCCATCCTCTCCAGGGGCGGTAGATTTCCTAACTTTAATCGCCATTATTAGCTCACCTCTGGAAATAACTGTGCAAGTGACATTCAACACAGTTATCTTCTGTAAATATAAAGATCTTTCTAAGAATGTAATGACTCGTTATAGTGGGCAATAAACAAAATTTGGCAGCTTTCACCCATTTATCTGAGAGACCGTTCACAATTCCTTGCGGGTCAGGAAGAGCAACAAAATTATGCTTTTTACCCCTTTATTTACATCTTACCAGATTTCCTTAAAGTTTCTGGTACTCCTAAACTCTCTCTGCAAACTCCTGCCAAATTCTTGCTCCTAATTTCCTCTCTCCTCTCCCCACACAGCTTAACAACTCTCAGTAGAGCATTCTTCCCTTTCTCAGTCCTGCCATTCCTATTCCAATCCATGTGAGCTCTCCTCATTGTTAATGTCCACCCCTTAGCATCTTGTCCTGTGTGTAATATTCTATTCTGGGGGATGCTTTTTTTATACGTGATTTCCTTCTGTTCAATGTCGCATTAAATATATCCACCTTCTTAATTAGATCTTCATGAAATGCTTCTGCCGAAACTGGCTTAAAGGTATCATACCAAGACTAAATTAATATGACCAACAAGACCCCTTAATTCTCTCCCAATGAACCCTAACCTTTTCATCTGAAGGCTGGAATTCTTTTCTAGTTTGTTTTATTCGTAATGCAAAATGATCACTTCGCATCTCATCTACAGCAAGACAAATCCCCTTAATGCCCCCCCCCCAGCATTTATCAAACAAGCATAATCTAAACTCACTCCCTGCAGATAAGTAGGAGAGGGCTCGCTCACCAGTTGAGCATCTGTTTCTGCAAAAACTGGTACCATCTGCAACCGTTACTATTTGCTTTACCCCCTTGATCCTAAAGCTCGAGGTTTGGCATTAAAATTCCTTATCACAAGCGTATCTTCATGAAAGAAATAATCTGGGGAGTATCTTAAATCAAAGGAGTTATCAGAGATAAAGATCGCAGGGGACTTTAATATTGACCTCTGCGAGCCAGAACACCCTACTGCTGTTAGCTTCCTCAACTGTATGAATTCCTGCTTCCTCATACCCTTAATCACTGGACCTACTAGAATCACTGATAGCACTGCCACGACTCTAGATCACATCTGGACAAATATAACCTCTCCGCTTACTTCAGGTATAATCACCGATAGCACTACAGACCATTACCCCACATTTCTCTTAACTAACATTAGCAAACCACCTCTTGAGTCAAGAGAGATACGTTTTAGACTACACAATGAAACTGCTATAGACAATTTTATAACTGCTACTGATAATGTCAACTGGGAGTCCGAGTTAGGTAACATAGAGGACATCAACCTAGCAGTTCAATCTTTTCTTCAAAAAACTCTTAGCCTTTATAATACCCACTGTCCTATGCTTACAAAACAAGTCACAACCAAAAGGCTTAACAATCCCTGGCTTACAAAGGGAATACTTAAATCTATTAATAAAAAACATGACCTTGAGAAAAAGTATAGGTTAGGAATTATCTCCAAAGAATTCTCAAAGAATTACTCATTATTGCTATCTAAGATAATTAGACGAGCCAAAACTAAATACTACGAAGATAAATTTACCCAAATAAAGAGCAACATTAAACAAACATGGAGAACAATTTCACAAATATTGGGATCAAAGAAGTCTTTAAATAACAAACCGACTCTCCTGTCTAATAACGATGGTCAGCTTTCAGCCTCTGATTCTGCTATTGAGTTCAATAGGTTCTTCTCTTCCATTGGTTCATCCCTTGCTAATGATATTCCATCTTCCAGTACTGACATTAAGGACTATCTTACAGGGAACTATCCCCAGTCTCTGTACCTAAAGCCTATTAATTCCATTGACGTCAATGAGATAATCCTTTCCCTTAAAACCAAGTCTGGTGCCCCTGAGGAGATACCAACTTTAATCTACAAAAAAGCCTCCAGATCTTTAGCCCCTGCTATTGCTTTGCTCTTCAACAAGTCACTTGAACTCCAAACCTTTCCAGATATTCTAAAAAAAGCGAGAGTAACGCCTGTCCACAAATGTGGTGATCTCACAGATGTTAACAACTACAGACCTATATCAATGCTGCCAAACTTGTCAAAAATTTTTGAAAAACTAATCTATAAGCAGCTTTACTCATATCTAGCCAAACTCAATATACTTAGCCCTTGCCAATATGGCTTCAGGCCAAAAAAAAGCACTAAGTATGCACTTATTAGTATGCTTAACTCGATTCATACAGCTCTTGATAAAAATGAGTTCCCTGTTGGGTTATTTGTGGACCTGCGTAAAGCTTTCGATACTGTCAACCACCAAAACCTTCTTCTTAAATTACATCATTATGGTGTCAGAGGACACTCCCTACAATACCTCAAATCCTACCTTACTGACAGGCTCCAATGTGTTTCTGTGAATAATACAATTTCTCCCACCCTACCCATCAACATTGGTGTTCCCCAGGGCAGCATACTTGGCCCTCTCCTCTTTCTCATCTACATTAATGACCTTCCAAATGCCTCCCAACACCTCAAACCAATCCTATTTGCTGACGACACAACCTTCATTTACTCCAGTCCTGATCCCCTTGCTCTAAATGCCACAGTAAATACTGAGCTAAATAAAGTCCATCTGTGGCTAACTGCCAACAAACTCACCCTTAACATTGACAAAACTTTCTATATTCTGTTTGGCAATAAATCCTCTAATCAAATAAATCTCAAAATAAACAATACCCAAATTTGTAACAAATTAGATGGCAAATTCCTTGGCATTCTCATTGACCACAAGCTGAATTTCCAGGGACACATTCTAAACATATCAAAAAAAGTTTCAAAAACTGTGGGCATTCTTTCTAAGATCAGATATTATGTACCACGCCCTGCCCTGGTGACTCTCTATTACTCCCTTATCTATCCATATCTCAACTATGGTATTTGTGCTTGGGGCTCTACTACCCAAAATCACTTACGTCCTCTAATTACTCAACACAAAGCTGCTATTAGGACAATATCCAATTCTGGCCCCAGACATCACTCGGTACCCCTACTCAAATCCCTGAATATGTTAGACATTAAGTCACTGCACATTCTCTCATGTGTATTATACATATATAAAACGCTAAACTGTAATGCCAATCCTGATCTCAAAAGCTTCATAGAAGGTTGTAACAGAACCCATGAGCACCACACCAGAAATAAATACAGTTTTGATATTCCTAGAGTACGACTTAATCAAACCAGAAATGCTCTACAAATCAAGGGGCCCAGAATGTGGAATGACCTTCCCAACCATGTTAAAGACAGTACCTCTCTCAACCAGTTTAAGTTAAAAACGAAGCTATACCTAATAAATTCCCTGTAACCTACCTTACCCCTCTATTGTCAACCCATGTATGTTTTTTGTTTTTTTTTTGTTTTTCAAATCAACGCTGTTTTAATGTAATTTTCTGTAATAATTTGTAATTGTATTTGTGCTGTTTTTTCAACAATGTTCCCCCTCTTTTACCCCTATTTTTATTTGTACTCAACGCATTTTTTTCTTTTTACCCATTAGTTTTAAGCTTTAGTCAGTAGTGTTTTTTCCTGCCCGAAACGCTTTGCGTAATAGTGGCTTTAGGCATTGTATGTACTAGCTCTATCTATAAAGCCAGCAAACTTTGTAAAATCTCTTTATGTATGTACCTTTGCCTAAATAATAATTATTATTATTATTATTATTATTATTATTATTATTATTATAGATGTATAGATTGAAGATATATAATTATCGGTTTTGTAATTGAATCTGAAAACTAATACTTTCAGTACGTTTATATATCTCGGGTATCTCGGTTATCACAGCAAGTATGGTACTTTTGACACAGGAGACTTCCCCTAATGTCTCCATCAGCATGCAAGTGAAAACCTTTATAGCCGTTTTTGTGATAGGGATTCTACCATCCCTATCTCCAGTTTCCTGGAGTGCTACTATGGCAATATTATGAGTATAATAGTGTACATCCACCGCTCTACATTTTAACCCATTAACGTTCCAAGATTTCCTTTCACTTTCTTCCATGATGAATATTAATAAAGCTACCTTTGCCCTGTCCGTCACATTACATAAGATACAAGAGCAGCTTAGACACTTTCTCCCAACACTAATATTTTTGCTTTCTCTTCACTTGCACAACTACTACTACTAACATCAAAGGTGATATTATTCATATCTATTTCTTTTATGTCTGTGTACCGTTTTACTTCAACTTTTGTTTCACCATTTTCACTACAGAAGGCTGAACACTGCCAACGCTACTAGAAAGCACATTTTTCTGACTATATAACATCATTGATACTTCATGCTCTTCCTTACTTTTTTCTACGCCTGTTTCACTATCCATTTCACGTCCTGTTTCACCACCATCTTCACCCCGTTTACCCTCAATAGCTAACATTTCTAATACTTCAATCCTCTCGTCTAGCTTTCTGAAATATTCAAAGATTCGAGTACCAACCCCAGTTCACTATTGTCCTGAACCTAATCTCCAAGTTATTTTTATTTTTTTTATTTTGGGGAGCTGCATTGCCTACTGCTTCAAGGGTCGCCTTAATTGTTGCCGTTCCTTTCACCCAAACGTTAGTCATAGTTGTCGTTAGCTTTCCGTTGTTTCCTCCTTGGTCCTGCTGCACTATCTTGACTACTTCGGAGTTGCATCTATACTTCTTGTATAGATACCTTGTCCTAACGAGAACACTTCATGCATAATGTGGCCGCCTCAATGTACTTGGTATTATGATGATGTTGATTGGTCGTTTATCCATCCTTCCTTCCGGATAATCGACCCAAAACCCGGAAAGTGCTTCTTTTGACCAGGAGATCACCCTGGGAGCTTCTGGCACTTGGAGAGGGGTTCAACGTCACACACTTAAGGGATGGCGGCTCTAAAACTGACCTCACTGTCACGTGCGCACACCCCCTCGAGCCGCCATGAGTCCCCACTCTCTCCTTATTTGGAATGACCTCCTGGATCCCCTTTCTCTTATTCTCTGTGTGTAACTCATGCTAGCCCTGCTTACTAACTCATGCTAGCCCTGCTTACTAACTCATGCTAGCCCTGCTTACTAACTCATGCTAGCCCTGCTTACTAACTCATGCTAGCCCTGCTTACTAACTCATGCTAGCCCTGCTTACTAACTCATGCTAGCCCTGCTTACTAACTCATGCTAGCCCTGCTTACTAACTCATGCTAGCCCTGCTTACTAACTCATGCTAGCCCTGCTTACTAACTCATGCTAGCCCTGCTTACTAACTCATGCTAGCCCTGCTTACTAACTCATGCTAGCCCTGCTTACTAACTCATGCTAGCCCTGCTTACTAACTCATGCTAGCCCTGCTTACTAACTCATGCTAGCCCTGCTTACTAACTCATGCTAGCCCTGCTTACTAACTCATGCTAGCCCTGCTTACTAATCATGCTAGCCCTGCTTACTAACTCATGCTAGCCCTGCTTACTAACTCATGCTAGCCCTGCTTACTAACTCATGCTAGCCCTGCTTACTAACTCATGCTAGCCCTGCTTACTAACTCATGCTAGCCCTGCTTACTAACTCATGCTAGCCCTGCTTACTAACTCATGCTAGCCCTGCTTACTAACTCATGCTAGCCCTGCTTACTAACTCATGCTAGCCCTGCTTACTAACTCATGCTAGCCCTGCTTACTAACTCATGCTAGCCCTGCTTACTAACTCATGCTAGCCCTGCTTACTAACTCATGCTAGCCCGGCTTACTAACTCATGCTAGCCCGGCTTACTAACTCATGCTAGCCCGGCTTACTAACTCATGCTAGCCCGGCTTACTAACTCATGCTAGCCCGGCTTACTAACTCATGCTAGCCCGGCTTACTAACTCATGCTAGCCCGGCTTACTAACTCATGCTAGCCCGGCTTACTAACTCATGCTAGCCCGGCTTACTAACTCTTGCTGGCCCTTCTTACTTGCATGAATTCATCTTCACACTTTTCAAAAGGTGGAGGTCTAACATTTTACGAAAACCTTTGCGCTTGATATACCACCACTGACAAAAAAGGCAACTGATGGATTCGACTTTTAAATTTTTACACATGATACCAAAAAGTATTGCATAGCAACAGTAGTCGCGTTACATGAGTTATTGGAGCCCCCCACCACAATAGCTGTGAGCTATTAAGGTGTTAAAAAATATTAATTTATTACAGAATATGAACAAATTCCTAGTTTATATTAAATTACTTAAAACACTAAACTATTTTCCTTCAGAGTTACACGTGTCATGTCACGTGACACCCCGGCGACAAATAAGGAAAATTTCACCTGATTGACCCATGACCCGGGACGGAAAGAGAATTTTTCTACTCGGCTCCTGATTGGTCAAAAAATCGCGCCCCGTTCTCTCCACTCACCTGTGACCATTACAGAAAATGGAGCTGTGCCAAGGGCTCCCTATACTATTCAGTCATAGCATCATTAAAGTACTCCAAAAACTTCTATATTCGCTTTCAACTGTGTTTTTTGGTTTTAATTTATTGAACATTCACCCTCTGATCCATTCATAAGTAGGGACCCCCAAATTGATACCGTAGTACTCTGGTTACACCCCAGGCCAAATCGTGAATTTTGCTCATGCTATTAAATACTCCAAAAACGTTTATATGCCTTTCACCAATGTATTTTTTGGTTTGAATCTATTGAACATTCATCCTCTGTACCTTTCATAAGTAGGGACCCCCTTCTTAATGCCTTAGACTCATCTTAAAAGCACGCGACGTATCGAGAAAAAACAGGTTAGGATAGGGCACGAGTTGCTCAGGTACCCTCTGGGTGGTGGGCCCTTGGGACCCCTGGGGGGAACGGACCACCACCCCACCCCGCCAGCAAGCCAGGTGCGCGCCGACCGCGCCCTAACCTAACCACTTAAAATCAGTTGTTGGTCGAATCCGCCCCCGGGACCCAAGTCGGCATGGAAGTGCCCAACCGTTTCTGAAAATTTTTATTCCCCATGTGTCTCCTTTTACACTACTGTGGAAGTAGATGCAGAATGTTCACTAGTGAGTCCCATTCTTCAACGGCTTTTCTAATCATTGTAGTCGCTGTGGAATATGCATCTAATGCAGTTGCTGTCGTTGAATTAATGTTGGGTTTCATGCACAGTGCTTCAGTAGCTTTACTTTCCAGTAAGTAGTGCAATCGTGGCATCTCTGCTTCTGTTCCACAGATATGACACACTTTAACTATTGCGTTTATTACCAACCCAGCAGCACTTGTAGCAAAGTCTGAGACTGTGTATGGCCACTGCAATGTATCTGGATATCTTTTAGTCAGGCTTGAAAGAGTAGTACCCAGTGGCTTGTTTGTACCATATTGCAGTGGATCTTCTTTCTGCTACTTTGGCTCTGTGGTGACTTTTGATAGTTGGCAACGTTTTCTTCTTGATTTGCTCCTTAATCTGAGAAAAAACTTGGAGGTATTTGAGCCTGCACAATAGGTAGAGCAGTGGCAGTTTTTGCTAGTGAGGCTGCATTTTCATTACCATCTATGCCAATGTGACTTGCTACCCAATTTAGGGTGATTGACAACCCTACATTATAGGCTTCTTTGTTGACCAGACCACAACCTAGAAGGTGAAGGGACGACGACGTTTCGGTCCGTCCTGGACCATTCTCAAGTCGATTGTGAGAGTGGTCCAGGACGCACCGAAACGTCGTCGTCCCTTCACCTTCTAGTGTGTGGTCTGGTCAACATAATTTAGCCACGTTATTGTGACTCATCGCCTGCATAGGCTTCTTTTCCTATAGGTTTGATTTCTGTGAGGAGTCTCTGTGATCTCTGTGCTGACTGGATAACAATGCCTGTAGCGAAGATTTAGTCGGTATGAATGATATCATGTAAATTATTCTCAATTGTATAGTATATACAATTATATGCCCTTCAGGGCATATAATTCTGTTTGCAAATGTTGAACACCCACTATTAATTATCCAGTAAGCTTCATGGTTGTTAGTGTAAACTGCTGCCCCTGCAGAACCTTTTTCTTGATCAACTGATCCATCTGTGAAGATGAGTCGTTGTAGGTCTTGAGATTGTTTCCATTTGTTGTTCTATGACTGCTTTGAGCCTCTGCAAGTCACATGCTAACTTTTTAACGGTAATCCTTCAATGATTTTCTTCAGATTCGATTCTTCCCATGGTGAAGGCTGCCGAAAGTATTTATATGGTCTATCTATCTATCTATGTTTTTAAAGGTTCATTTCAAGTCCACTTTCTCTAGAATCTTGACCAGATTATCTATCCATGCACTTGTTCTATATTGAAGGTTTCTCTGAAGCGATCTGTGTATGCTATCTTTGATTGACAGTCAGGCAGTGGTTTTAACAAGTTTTGCTCTTCTGGTGGCTATCGTTTGATCCTGCTTTCTAATGCTGGTAAGTTGGTTTTCATTCTTAGTCTCTCGACGCGTCCGTATAGGTGCTCCCAGCAATGTTCTGTGAGCATCATTTTGAGACACTTCCAGTTTCTCCCATTGATTATCATTGAGGGATGTAAGAGCAGCAGCAGCAATAACTGTTCTAATAAACAATAAATATCATCGTAAATAACTGCTTGAACGTAGTACATTTTGAGCACTGGTAGAGATGCACCATCTCTAAGACGTGTCAGGGAGCGCAAAGCTGAGTTTCTGGTTTTACAACGTTGCCGAATATATTCAATTTCTTGAGTGAATTTCAACTGCCTGTCTATTATGACTCCTAGGTATTGAAAAGAGGTAACCCACTCAATTTCATGAACTTGTATTGTGATTCTGATGTCTTGTTCTCATTTTAACGGCCATTGTTTTGGTTTTATTGCTCTTTATTTACACTGCTTTGCGTTCCGCTTCCCTGCTGATATTATCTAGGCATTTTTGTGCAGGGTTCCTGGCGCCTTTGCCATTGATGATGAACACAAAGTCGTCTGCATAGTTAAGAAGTTTGGCTTTTGGTAACTTGAGCTTTATGAATTGTTCCACGAGACAGTTGAAGAGGAAAGCGCTTCAAATCAAATCAAATGTTTATTTAGGTAAGGTACATACATAAAAGAGAGTATTCCTCCCTGCGGAGTTCAATTTTCCAGCCTCTTTGAGGTCGATTTTTTGGGGGGGAATTTGTCTTTAGCTTCTCGGTTAAGCAGGCTTTCTTTGGCAAAGGCAAGCGTGTCCTTTAATTTCCTTTTCCACAAGGCAGCACAGTGTAGCTGGAGCCTTGGCTAACTTGAAGGCTTTTTCTAGGTTTAGAAATATAAGGATTCCAGGTTTGTCATTGATTTGATCCAGGAAGGAGGTAAGGATTTCTGTGGTTCCAACACCTTTTCTGTAAGCAAACATATTTTGTTGTAGTGGATTGGCTTTCCATTCAATTCGATTAAGAGCCTTCTTTCTGCGGTTTTGGCCAGACAGCTTGTTAATGAGATGGGTCTTGGATTTCCAAGGTCTTTAGGTTTTGGAATGGGAACTATAATTGCACTGTTCCAAGAGTGGTCGAGCTCATGTCACCCATACTTCGTTGGTGAGATTCAAGAAGGCTTCTTCACCCTTTTCTCCTAGCTTGGCCAGCATGTTGTGATTTTGTTCTCACCTGGATCTGTGTTTTTAGTTTTTTTGTAGCTCTCCTGAGTTCTTTCAGATTGAATGGTTGGTCTAGTTCGTCAGGTAAGGCTAAAGCATCATCTATTTTTTCCAATCTTGCTTCTTTGTCTTTGTTGGTGAGTCAGAGTTGCTTGAGGAAGTTTAGTAGAACTAGCTCTTGAAGCAAATAGATTTGCTAACCTTTCTGCTTCTTGCTCTGGATGAACATGTGGCAGAGCAGGAGGCGATTTGAATATGTTAGACATTAAGTCACTGCACATTCTCTCATGTGTTCATGTGTTTTGAGATCAATCCTGATCTCAAAAGCTTCATAGAAGGTTGTAACAGAACCCATGAGCACCACACCAGAAATAAATACAGTTTTGATATTCCTAGAGTACGACTAAATCAAACCAGAAATGCTCTAC
>NW_027190090.1:2500-12500 GCF_040958095.1 Procambarus clarkii
GTTAGGAAGTTTTCTTTAGCGTGAGAGTAGTGGGGAAATGGAATGCACTTCAGGAACAGGTTGTGGAAGCAAATACTATTCATAATTTTAAAACCAGGTATGATAGGGAAATGGGACAGGAGTCATTGCTGTAAACAACCGATGCTCGAAAGGCGGGATCCAAGAGTCAATGCTCGATCCTGCAGACACAACTAGGTGAGTACAACTAGGTGAGTACACACACACACACACACACACACACACACACACACACACACACACACACACACACACACACACACACACACACACACACACACACACACACACACACACACACACACACAAGTAAGGAGGCATTTAGGGCGCTTTACACTGCCTACGTAAGGCCAGTCTTAGAGTATGCCGCCTCATCATGGAGTCCCCATCTGAAGAAGCATATAATGAAACTGGAAAAGGTTCAGAGGTTTGCAACGAGACTCGTCCCAGAGCTACGAGGGATGGGGTATGAAGAGCGCCTGAGGGAACTGTGCCTTACGACACTAGAAAGAAGAAGGGAGAGGGGGGACATGATAGGAACGTATAAGATACTCAGAGGAATTGACAGAGTGGACACAGACGAAATGTTCACACGGAATAGTAACAGAACGAGAGGACATGGATGGAAGCTTGAAACTCAGATGAGTCACAGAGATGTTAGGAAGTTTTCTTTTAGCGTGAGAGTAGTGGGGAAATGGAATGCACTTCAGGAACAGGTTGTGGAAGCAAATACTATTCATAATTTTAAAACCAGGTATGATATGGAAATGGGACAGGAGTCATTGCTGTAAACAACCGATGCTCGAAAGGCGGGATCCAAGAGTCAATGCTCGATCCTGCAGACACAACTAGGTGAGTACAACTAGGTGAGTACACACACACACACACACACACACACACACACACACACACACACACACACACACACACACACACACACACACACACACACACACACAAGTAAAGAGGCATTTAGGGCGCTTTACACTGCCTACGTAAGGCCAGTCTTAGAGTATGCCGCCTCATCATGGAGTCCCCATCTGAAGAAGCATATAATGAAACTGGAAAAGGTTCAGAGGTTTGCAACGAGACTCGTCCCAGAGCTACGAGGGATGGGGTATGAAGAGCGCCTGAGGGAACTGTGCCTTACGACACTAGAAAGAAGAAGGGAGAGGGGGGACATGATAGGAACGTATAAGATACTCAGAGGAATTGACAGAGTGGACATAGACGAAATGTTCACACGGAATAGTAACAGAACGAGAGGACATGGATGGAAGCTTGAAACTCAGATGAGTCACAGAGATGTTAGGAAGGTTTCTTTTAGTGTGAGAGTAGTGGGGAAATGGAATGCACTTCAGGAACAGGTTGTGGAAGCAAATACTATTCATAATTTTAAAACCAGGTATGATAGGGAAATGGGACAGGAGTCATTGCTGTAAACAACTGATGCTCGAAAGGCGGGATCCAAGAGTCAATGCTCGATCCTGCAGACACAACTAGGTGAGTACAACTAGGTGAGTACACACACACACACACACACACACACACACACACACACACACACACACACACACACACACACACACACACACACACACACACACACACACACACACACACAAGTAAGGAGGCATTTAGGGCGCTTTACACTGCCTACGTAAGGCCAGTCTTAGAGTATGCCGCCTCATCATGGAGGCCCCATCTGAAGAAGCATATAATGAAACTGGAAAAGGTTCAGAGGTTTGCAACGAGACTCGTCCCAGAGCTACGAGGGATGGGGTATGAAGAGCGCCTGAGGGAACTCTGCCTTACGACACTAGAAAGAAGAAGGGAGAGGGGGGACATGATAGGAACTTATAAGATACTCAGAGGAATTGACAGAGTGGACATAGACGAAATGTTCACACGGAATAGTAACAGAACGAGAGGACATGGATGGAAGCTTGAAACTCAGATGAGTCACAGAGATGTTAGGAAGTTTTCTTTTAGCGTGAGAGTAGTGGGGAAATGGAATGCACTTCAGGAACAGGTTGTGGAAGCAAATACTATTCATAATTTTAAAACCAGGTATGATAGGGAAATGGGACAGGAGTCATTGCTGTAAACAACCGATGCTCGAAAGGCGGGATCCAAGAGTCAATGCTCGATCCTGCAGACACAACTAGGTGAGTACAACTAGGTGAGTACACACACACA
Organism: Procambarus clarkii; assembly: GCF_040958095.1. NCBI lineage: Eukaryota > Metazoa > Arthropoda > Malacostraca > Decapoda > Cambaridae > Procambarus > Procambarus clarkii. The sequence continues at coordinate 4,718 of NW_027190090.1, forward strand.
CACACACACACACACACACACAAGTAAGGAGGCATTTAGGGCGCTTTACACTGCCTACGTAAGGCCAGTCTTAGAGTATGCCGCCTCATCATGGAGTCCCCATCTGAAGAAGCATATAATGAAACTGGAAAAGGTTCAGAGGTTTGCAACGAGACTCGTCCCAGAGCTACGAGGGATGGGGTATGAAGAGCGCCTGAGGGAACTCTGCCTTACGACACTAGAAAGAAGAAGGGAGAGGGGGGACATGATAGGAACTTATAAGATACTCAGAGGAATTGACAGAGTGGACATAGACGAAATGTTCACACGGAATAGTAACAGAACGAGAGGACATGGATGGAAGCTTGAAACTCAGATGAGTCACAGAGATGTTAGGAAGTTTTCTTTTAGCGTGAGAGTAGTGGGGAAATGGAATGCACTTCAGGAACAGGTTGTGGAAGCAAATACTATTCATAATTTTAAAACCAGGTATGATAGGGAAATGGGACAGGAGTCATTGCTGTAAACAACCGATGCTCGAAAGGCGGGATCCAAGAGTCAATGCTCGATCCTGCAGACACAACTAGGTGAGTACAACTAGGTGAGTACACACACACACACACACACACACACACACACACACACACACACACACACACACACACACACACACACACACACACACACACACACACACACACACACAAGTAAGGAGGCATTTAGGGCGCTTTACACTGCCTACGTAAGGCCAATCTTAGAGTATGCCGCCTCATCATGGAGTCCCCATCTGAAGAAGCATATAATGAAACTGGAAAAGGTTCAGAGGTTTGCAACGAGACTCGTCCCAGAGCTACGAGGGATGGGGTATGAAGAGCGCCTGAGGGAACTGTGCCTTACGACACTAGAAAGAAGAAGGGAGAGGGGGGACATGATAGGAACGTATAAGATACTCAGAGGAATTGACAGAGTGGACACAGACGAAATGTTCACACGGAATAGTAACAGAACGAGAGGACACGGATGGAAGCTTGAAACTCAGATGAGTCACAGAGATGTTAGGAAGTTTTCTTTTAGCGTGAGAGTAGTGGGGAAATGGAATGCACTTCAGGAACAGGTTGTGGAAGCAAATACTATTCATAATTTTAAAACCAGGTATGATATTGAAATGGGACAGGAGTCATTGCTGTAAACAACCGATGCTCGAAAGGCGGGATCCAAGAGTCAATGCTCGATCCTGCAGACACAACTAGCTGAGTACAACTAGGTGAGTACACACACACACACACACACACACACACACACACACACACACACACACACACACACACACACACACACACACACACACACACACACACACACACACACACACACACACAAGTAAGGAGGCATTTAGGGCGCTTTACACTGCCTACGTAAGGCCAGTCTTAGAGTATGCCGCCTCATCATGGAGTCCCCATCTGAAGAAGCATATAATGAAACTGGAAAAGGTTCAGAGGTTTGCAACGAGACTCGTCCCAGAGCTACGAGGGATGGGGTATGAAGAGCGCCTGAGGGAACTGTGCCTTACGACACTAGAAAGAAGAAGGGAGAGGGGGACATGATAGGAACGTATAAGATACTCAGAGGAATTGACAAAGTGGACATAGACGAAATGTTCACACGGAATAGTAACAGAACGAGAGGACATGGATGGAAGCTTGAAACTCAGATGAGTCACAGAGATGTTAGGAAGTTTTCTTTTAGTGTGAGAGTAGTGGGGAAATGGAATGCACTTCAGGAACAGGTTGTGGAAGCAAATACTATTCATAATTTTAAAACCAGGTATGATAGGGAAATGGGACAGGAGTCATTGCTGTAAACAACTGATGCTCGAAAGGCGGGATCCAAGAGTCAATGCTCGATCCTGCAGACACAACTAGGTGAGTACAACTAGGTGAGTACACACACACACACACACACACACACACACACACACACACACACACACACACACACACACACACACACACACACACACACACACACACACACACACACACACACACACACACACACACACACACACACACACACACACAAGTAAGGAGGCATTTAGGGCGCTTTACACTGCCTACGTAAGGCCAGTCTTAGAGTATGCCACCTCATCATGGAGTCCCCATCTGAAGAAGCATATAATGAAACTGGAAAAGGTTCAGAGGTTTGCAACGAGACTCGTCCCAGAGATACGAGGGATGGGGTATGAAGAGCGCCTGAGGGAACTGTGCCTTACGACACTAGAAAGAAGAAGGGAGAGGGGGGACATGATAGGAACGTATAAGATACTCAGAGGAATTGACAGAGTGGACATAGACGAAATGTTCACACGGAATAGTAACAGAACGAGAGGACATGGATGGAAGCTTGAAACTCAGATGAGTCACAGAGATGTTAGGAAGTTTTCTTTTAGCGTGAGAGTAGTGGGGAAATGGAATGCACTTCAGGAACAGGTTGTGGAAGCAAATACTATTCATAATTTTAAAACCAGGTATGATAGGGAAATGGGACAGGAGTCATTGCTGTAAACAACCGATGCTCGAAAGGCGGGATCCAAGAGTCAATGCTCGATCCTGCAGACACAACTAGGTGAGTACAACTAGGTGAGTACACACACACACACACACACACACACACACACACACACACACACACACACACACACACACACACACACACACACACACACACACACACACACACACACACACACACACACACACACACACACACACGCACACACACACACACACACAAGTAAGGAGGCATTTAGGGCGCTTTACACTGCCTACGTAAGGCCAATCTTAGAGTATGCCGCCTCATCATGGAGTCCCCATCTGAAGAAGCATATAATGAAACTGGAAAAGGTTCAGAGGTTTGCAACGAGACTCGTCCCAGAGCTACGAGGGATGGGGTATGAAGAGCGCCTGAGGGAACTGTGCCTTACGACACTAGAAAGAAGAAGGGAGAGGGGGGACATGATAGGAACGTATAAGATACTCAGAGGAATTGACAGAGTGGACACAGACGAAATGTTCACACGGAATAGTAACAGAACGAGAGGACACGGATGGAAGCTTGAAACTCAGATGAGTCACAGAGATGTTAGGAAGTTTTCTTTTAGCGTGAGAGTAGTGGGGAAATGGAATGCACTTCAGGAACAGGTTGTGGAAGCAAATACTATTCATAATTTTAAAACCAGGTATGATATTGAAATGGGACAGGAGTCATTGCTGTAAACAACCGATGCTCGAAAGGCGGGATCCAAGAGTCAATGCTCGATCCTGCAGACACAACTAGCTGAGTACAACTAGGTGAGTACACACACACACACACACACACACACACACACACACACACACACACACACACACACACACACACACACACACACACACACACACACACACACACACACACACACACACACACACACACACACACACACACACACACACACACACACACACAAGTAAGGAGGCATTTAGGGCGCTTTACACTGCCTACGTAAGGCCAGTCTTAGAGTATGCCGCCTCATCATGGAGTCCACATCTGAAGAAGCATATAATGAAACTGGAAAAGGTTCAGAGGTTTGCAATGAGACTCGTCCCAGAGCTACGAGGGATGGGGTATGAAGAGCGCCTGAGGGAACTGTGCCTTACGACACTAGAAAGAAGAAGGGAGAGGGGGACATGATAGGAACGTATAAGATACTCAGAGGAATTGACAAAGTGGACATAGACGAAATGTTCACACGGAATAGTAACAGAACGAGAGGACATGGATGGAAGCTTGAAACTCAGATGAGTCACAGAGATGTTAGGAAGTTTTCTTTTAGTGTGAGAGTAGTGGGGAAATGGAATGCACTTCAGGAACAGGTTGTGGAAGCAAATACTATTCATAATTTTAAAACCAGGTATGATAGGGAAATGGGACAGGAGTCATTGCTGTAAACAACTGATGCTCGAAAGGCGGGATCCAAGAGTCAATGCTCGATCCTGCAGACACAACTAGGTGAGTACAACTAGGTGAGTACACACACACACACACACACACACACACACACACACACACACACACACACACACACACACACACACACACACACACACACACACACACACACACACACACACACACACACACACAAGTAAGGAGGCATTTAGGGCGCTTTACACTGCCTACGTAAGGCCAGTCTTAGAGTATGCCGCCTCATCATGGAGTCCCCATCTGAAGAAGCATATAATGAAACTGGAAAAGGTTCAGAGGTTTGCAACGAGACTCGTCCCAGAGCTACGAGGGATGGGGTATGAAGAGCGCCTGAAGGAACTCTGCCTTACGACACTAGAAAGAAGAAGGGAGAGGGGGGACATGATAGGAACTTATAAGATACTCAGAGGAATTGACAGAGTGGACATAGACGAAATGTTCACACGGAATAGTAACAGAACGAGAGGACATGGATGGAAGCTTGAAACTCAGATGAGTCACAGAGATGTTAGGAAGTTTTCTTTTAGCGTGAGAGTAGTGGGGAAATGGAATGCACTTCAGGAACAGGTTGTGGAAGCAAATACTATTCATAATTTTAAAACCAGGTATGATAGGGAAATGGGACAGGAGTCATTGCTGTAAACAACCGATGCTCGAAAGGCGGGATCCAAGAGTCAATGCTCGATCCTGCAGACACAACTAGGTGAGTACAACTAGGTGAGTACACACACACACACACACACACACACACACACACACACACACACACACACACACACACACACACACACACACACACACACACACACACACACACACACACACACACACACACACAAGTAAGGAGGCATTTAGGGCGCTTTACACTGCCTACGTAAGGCCAGTCTTAGAGTATGCCGCCTCATCATGGAGTCCCCATCTGAAGAAGCATATAATGAAACTGGAAAAGGTTCAGAGGTTTGCAACGAGACTCGTCCCAGAGCTACGAGGGATGGGGTATGAAGAGCGCCTGAGGGAACTCTGCCTTACGACACTAGAAAGAAGAAGGGAGAGGGGGGACATGATAGGAACTTATAAGATACTCAGAGGAATTGACAGAGTGGACATAGACGAAATGTTCACACGGAATAGTAACAGAACGAGAGGACATGGATGGAAGCTTGAAACTCAGATGAGTCACAGAGATGTTAGGAAGTTTTCTTTTAGCGTGAGAGTAGTGGGGAAATGGAATGCACTTCAGGAACAGGTTGTGGAAGCAAATACTATTCATAATTTTAAAACCAGGTATGATAGGGAAATGGGACAGGAGTCATTGCTGTAAACAACCGATGCTCGAAAGGCGGGATCCAAGAGTCAATGCTCGATCCTGCAGACACAACTAGGTGAGTACAACTAGATGAGTACACACACACACACACACACACACACACACACACACACACACACACACACACACACACACACACACACACACACACACACACACACAAGTAAGGAGGCATTTAGGGCGCTTTACACTGCCTACGTAAGGCCAGTCTTAGAGTATGCCGCCTCATCATGGAGTCCCCATCTGAAGAAGCGTATATATTGAAACTGGAAAAGGTTCAGAGGTTTGCAACGAGACTCGTCCCAGAGCTACGAGGGATGGGGTATGAAGAGCGCCTGAGGGAACTGTGCCTTACGACACTAGAAAGAAGAAGGGAGAGGGGGGACATGATAGGAACGTATAAGATACTCAGAGGAATTGACAGAGTGGACATAGACGAAATGTTCACACGGAATAGTAACAGAACGAGAGGACATGGATGGAAGCTTGAAACTCAGATGAGTCACAGAGATGTTAGGAAGTTTTCTTTTAGCGTGAGAGTAGTGGGGAAATGGAATGCACTTCAGGAACAGGTTGTGGAAGCAAATACTATTCATAATTTTAAAACCAGGTATGATAGGGAAATGGGACAGGAGTCATTGCTGTAAACAACCGATGCTCGAAAGGCGGGATCCAAGAGTCAATGCTCGATCCTGCAGACACAACTAGGTGAGTACAACTTGGTGAGTACACACACACACACACACACACACACACACACACACACACACACACATACACACACACACACACACACACACACACACACACACACACACACACACACACAAGTAAGGAGGCATTTAGGGCGCTTTACACTGCCTACGTAAGGCCAGTCTTAGAGTATGCCGCCTCATCATGGAGTCCCCATCTGAAGAAGCATATAATGAAACTGGAAAAGGTTCAGAGGTTTGCAACGAGACTCGTCCCAGAGCTACGAGGGATGAGGTATGAAGAGCGCCTGAGGGAACTGTGCCTTACGACACTAGAAAGAAGAAGGGAGAGGGGGGACATGATAGGAACGTATAAGATACTCAGAGGAATTGACAGAGTGGACATAGACGAAATGTTCACACGGAATAGTAACAGAACGAGAGGACATGGATGGAAGCTTGAAACTCAGATGAGTCACAGAGATGTTAGGAAGTTTTCTTTTAGCGTGAGAGTAGTGGGGAAATGGAATGCACTTCAGGAACAGGTTGTGGAAGCAAATACTATTCATAATTTTAAAACCAGGTATGATAGGGAAATGGGACAGGAGTCATTGCTGTAAACAACCGATGCTCGAAAGGCGGGATCCAAGAGTCAATGCTCGATCCTGCAGACACAACTAGGTGAGTACAACTAGGTGAGTACACACACACATACACACACACACACACACACACACACACACACACACACACACACACACACACACACACACACACACACACACACACACACACACACACACACACAAGTAAGGAGGCATTTAGGGCGCTTTACACTGCCTACGTAAGGCCAGTCTTAGAGTATGCCGCCTCATCATGGAGTCCCCATCTGAAGAAGCATATAATGAAACTGGAAAAGGTTCAGAGGTTTGCAACGAGACTCGTCCCAGAGCTACGAGGGATGGGGTATGAAGAGCACCTGAGGGAACTGTGCCTTACGACACTAGAAAGAAGAAGGGAGAGGGGGGACATGATAGGAACGTATAAGATACTCAGAGGAATTGACAGAGTGGACATAGACGAAATGTTCACACGGAATAGTAACAGAACGAGAGGACATGGATGGAAGCTTGAAACTCAGATGAGTCACAGAGATGTTAGGAAGTTTTCTTTTAGCGTGAGAGTAGTGGGGAAATGGAATGCACTTCAGGAACAGGTTGTGGAAGCAAATACTATTCATAATTTTAAAACCAGGTATGATAGGGAAATGGGACAGGAGTCATTGCTGTAAACAACCGATGCTCGAAAGGCGGGATCCAAGAGTCAATGCTCGATCCTGCAGACACAACTAGGTGAGTACAACTAGGTGAGTACACACACACACACACACACACACACACACACACACACACACACACACACACACACACACACACACACACACACACACACACAAGTAAGGAGGCATTTAGGGCGCTTTACACTGCCTACGTAAGGCCAGTCTTAGAGTATGCCGCGTCATCATTGAGTCCCCATCTGAAGAAGCATATAATGAAACTGGAAAAGGTTCAGAGGTTTGCAACGAGACTCGTCCCAGAGCTACGAGGGATGGGGTATGAAGAGCGCCTGAGGGAACTGTGCCTTACGACACTAGAAAGAAGAAGGGAGAGTGGGGACATGATAGGAACGTATAAGATACTCAGAGGAATTGACAGAGTGGACATAGACGAAATGTTCACACGGAATAGTAACAGAACGA
>NW_027190090.1:17500-55327 GCF_040958095.1 Procambarus clarkii
AGTACACACACACACACACACACACACACACACACACACACACACACACACACACACACACACACACACACACACACACACACACACACACACACACACACACACACACACACACACACACACACACACACACACACACAAGTAAGGAGGCATTTAGGGCGCTTTACACTGCCTACGTAAGGCCAGTCTTAGAGTATGCCGCCTCATCATGGAGTCCCCATCTGAAGAAGCATATAATGAAACTGGAAAAGGTTCAGAGGTTTGCAACGAGACTCGTCCCAGAGCTACGAGGGATGGGGTATGAAGAGCACCTGAGGGAACTGTGCCTTACGACACTAGAAAGAAGAAGGGAGAGGGGGGACATGATAGGAACGTATAAGATACTCAGAGGAATTGACAGAGTGGACATAGACGAAATGTTCACACGGAATAGTAACAGAACGAGAGGACATGGATGGAAGCTTGAAACTCAGATGAGTCACAGAGATGTTAGGAAGTTTTCTTTTAGCGTGAGAGTAGTGGGGAAATGGAATGCACTTCAGGAACAGGTTGTGGAAGCAAATACTATTCATAATTTTAAAACCAGGTATGATAGGGAAATGGGACAGGAGTCATTGCTGTAAACAACCGATGCTCGAAAGGCGGGATCCAAGAGTCAATGCTCGATCCTGCAGAAACAACTAGGTGAGTACAACTAGGTGAGTACACACACACACACACACACACACACACACACACACACACACACACACACACACACACACACACACACACACACACACAAGTAAGGAGGCATTTAGGGCGCTTTACACTGCCTACGTAAGGCCAGTCTTAGAGTATGCCGCCTCATCATGGAGTCCCCATCTGAAGAAGCATATAAGGAAACTGGAAAAGGTTCAGAGGTTTGCAACGAGACTCGTCCCAGAGCTACGAGGGATGGGGTATGAAGAGCGCCTGAGGGAACTGTGCCTTACGACACTAGAAAGATGAAGAGAGAGGGGGGACATGATAGGAACGTATAAGATACTCAGAGGAATTGACAGAGTGAACATAGACGAAATGTTCACACGGCATAGTAACAGAACGAGAGGACATGGATGGAAGCTTGAAACTCAGATGAGTCACAGAGATGTTAGCAAGTTTTCTTTTAGCGTGAGAGTAGTGGGGAAATGGAATGCACTTCAGGAACAGGTTGTGGAAGCAAATACTATTCATAATTTTAAAACCAGGTATGATAGGGAAATGGGACAGGAGTCATTGCTGTAAACAACCGATGCTCGAAAGGCGGGATCCAAGAGTCAATGCTCGATCCTGCAGACACAACTAGGTGAGTACAACTAGGTGAGTACACACACACACACACACACACACACACACACACACACACACACACACACACACACACACACACACACACACACACACACACACACACACACAAGTAAGGAGGCATTTAGGGCACTTTACACTGCCTACGTAAGGCCAGTCTTAGAGTATGCCGCCTCATCACGGAGTCCCCATCTGAAGAAGCATATAATGAAACTGGAAAAGGTTCAGAGGTTTGCAACGAGACTCGTCCCAGAGCTACGAGGGATGGGGTATGAAGAGCGCCTGAGGGAACTGTGCCTTACGACACTAGAAAGAAGAAGGGAGAGGGGGGACATGATAGGAACGTATAAGATACTCAGAGGAATTGACAGAGTGGACATAGACGAAATGTTCACACGGAATAGTTACAGAACGAGAGGACATGGATGGAAGCTTGAAACTCAGATGAGTCACAGAGATGTTAGGAAGTTTTCTTTTAGCGTGAGAGTAGTGGGGAAATGGAATGCACTTCAGGGACAGGTTGTGGAAGCAAATACTATTCATAATTTTAAAACCAGGTATGATAGGGGAATGGGACAGGAGTCATTGCTGTAAACAACCGATGCTCGAAAGGCGGGATCCAAGAGTCAATGCTCCATCCTGCAGACACAACTAGGTGAGTACAACTAGGTGAGTACACACACACACACACACACACACACACACACACACACACACACACACACACACACACACACACACACTCACACACACACACACAAGTAAGGAGGCATTTAGGGCGCTTTACACTGCCTACGTAAGGCCAGTCTTAGAGTATGCCGCCTCATCATGGAGTCCCCATCTGAAGAAGCATATAATGAAACTGGAAAAGGTTCAGAGGTTTGCAACGAGACTCGTCCCAGAGCTACGAGGGATGGGGTATGAAGAGCGCCTGAGGGAACTGTGCCTTACGACACTAGAAAGAAGAAGGGAGAGGGGGGACATGATAGAAACGTATAAGATACTCAGAGGAATTGACAGAGTGGACATAGACGAAATGTTCACACGGAATAGTAACAGAACGAGAGGACATGGATGGAAGCTTGAAACTCAGATGAGTCACAGAGATGTTAGGAAGTTTTCTTTTAGCGTGAGAGTAGTGGGGAAATGGAATATACTTCAGAAACAGGTTGTGGAAGCAAATACTATTCATAATTTTAAAACCAGGTGTGATAGGGAAATGGGACAGGAGTCATTGCTGTAAACAACCGATGCTCGAAAGGCGGGATCCAAGAGTCAATGCTCGATCCTGCAGACACAACTAGGTGAGTACAACTAGGTGAGAACACACACACACACACACACACACACACACACACACACACACACACACACACACACACACACACACACACACACACACACACACACACACACACACACACACACACACACACACACAAGTAAGGAGGCATTTAGGGCGCTTTACACTGCCTACGTAAGGCCAGTCTTAGAGTATGCCGCCTCATCATGGAGTCCCCATCTGAAGAAGCATATAATGAAACTGGAAAAGGTTCAGAGGTTTGCAACGAGACTCGTCCCAGAGCTACGAGGGATGGGGTATGAAGAGCGCCTGAGGGAACTGTGCCTTACGACACTAGAAAGAAGAAGGGAGAGGGGGGACATGATAGGAACGTATAAGATACTCATAGGAATTGACAGAGTGGACATAGACGAAATGTTCACACGGAATAGTAACAGAACGAGAGGACATGGATGGAAGCTTGAAACTCAGATGAGTCACAGAGATGTTAGGAAGTTTTCTTTTAGCGTGAGAGTAGTGGGGAAATGGAATGCACTTCAGGAACAGGTTGTGGAAGCAAATACTATTCATAATTTTAAAACCAGGTATGATAGGGAAATGGGACAGGAGTCATTGCTGTAAACAACCGATGCTCGAAAGGCGGGATCCAAGAGTCAATGCTCCATCCTGCAGACACAACTAGGTGAGTACAACTAGGTGAGTACACACACACACACACACACACACACAAACACACACACACACACACACACACACACACACACACACACACACACACACACACACACACACACACACACACACACACACACACACACACACACACACACACACACACACAAGTAAGGAGGCATTTAGGGCGCTTTACACTGCCTACGTAAGGCCAGTCTTAGAGTATGCCGCCTCATCATGGAGTCCCCATCTGAAGAAGCATATAATGAAACTGGAAAAGGTTCAGAGGTTTGCAACGAGACTCGTCCCAGAGCTACGAGGGATGGGGTATGAAGAGCGCCTGAGGGAACTGTGCCTTACGACACTAGAAAGAAGAAGGGAGAGGGGGGACATGATAGGAACGTATAAGATACTCAGAGGAATTGACAGAGTGGACATAGACGAAATGTTCACACGGAATAGTTACAGAACGAGAGGACATGGATGGAAGCTTGAAACTCAGATGAGTCACAGAGATGTTAGGAAGTTTTCTTTTAGCGTGAGAGTAGTGGGGAAATGGAATGCACTTCAGGGACAGGTTGTGGAAGCAAATACTATTCATAATTTTAAAACCAGGTATGATAGGGGAATGGGACAGGAGTCATTGCTGTAAACAACCGATGCTCGAAAGGCGGGATCCAAGAGTCAATGCTCCATCCTGCAGACACAACTAGGTGAGTACAACTAGGTGAGTACACACACACACACACACACACACACACACACACACACACACACACACACACACACACACACACACTCACACACACACACACAAGTAAGGAGGCATTTAGGGCGCTTTACACTGCCTACGTAAGGCCAGTCTTAGAGTATGCCGCCTCATCATGGAGTCCCCATCTGAAGAAGCATATAATGAAACTGGAAAAGGTTCAGAGGTTTGCAACGAGACTCGTCCCAGAGCTACGAGGGATGGGGTATGAAGAGCGCCTGAGGGAACTGTGCCTTACGACACTAGAAAGAAGAAGGGAGAGGGGGGACATGATAGAAACGTATAAGATACTCAGAGGAATTGACAGAGTGGACATAGACGAAATGTTCACACGGAATAGTAACAGAACGAGAGGACATGGATGGAAGCTTGAAACTCAGATGAGTCACAGAGATGTTAGGAAGTTTTCTTTTAGCGTGAGAGTAGTGGGGAAATGGAATATACTTCAGAAACAGGTTGTGGAAGCAAATACTATTCATAATTTTAAAACCAGGTGTGATAGGGAAATGGGACAGGAGTCATTGCTGTAAACAACCGATGCTCGAAAGGCGGGATCCAAGAGTCAATGCTCGATCCTGCAGACACAACTAGGTGAGTACAACTAGGTGAGTACACACACACACACACACACACACACACACACACACACACACACACACACACACACACACACACACACACACACACACACACACACACACACACACACACACACACACACACACACACACACACACACACACACAAGTAAGGAGGCATTTAGGGCGCTTTACACTGCCTACGTAAGGCCAGTCTTAGAGTATGCCGCCTCATCATGGAGTCCCCATCTGAAGAAGCATATAATGAAACTGGAAAAGGTTCAGAGGTTTGCAACGAGACTCGTCCCAGAGCTACGAGGGATGGGGTATGAAGAGCGCCTGAGGGAACTGTGCCTTACGACACTAGAAAGAAGAAGGGAGAGGGGGGACATGATAGGAACGTATAAGATACTCATAGGAATTGACAGAGTGGACATAGACGAAATGTTCACACGGAATAGTAACAGAACGAGAGGACATGGATGGAAGCTTGAAACTCAGATGAGTCACAGAGATGTTAGGAAGTTTTCTTTTAGCGTGAGAGTAGTGGGGAAATGGAATGCACTTCAGGAACAGGTTGTGGAAGCAAATACTATTCATAATTTTAAAACCAGGTATGATAGGGAAATGGGACAGGAGTCATTGCTGTAAACAACCGATGCTCGAAAGGCGGGATCCAAGAGTCAATGCTCCATCCTGCAGACACAACTAGGTGAGTACAACTAGGTGAGTACACACACACACACACACACACACACACACACACACACACACACACACACACACACACACACACACACACACACACACACACACACACACACACACACACACACACACACACACACACACACAAGTAAGGAGGCATTTAGGGCGCTTTACACTGCCTACGTAAGGCCAGTCTTAGAGTATGCCGCCTCATCATGGAGTCCCCATCTGAAGAAGCATATAATGAAACTGGAAAAGGTTCAGAGGTTTGCAACGAGACTCGTCCCAGAGCTACGAGGGATGGGGTATGAAGAGCACCTGAGGGAACTGTGCCTTACGACACTAGAAAGAAGAAGGGAGAGGGGGGACATGATAGGAACGTATAAGATACTCAGAGGAATTGACAGAGTGGACATAGACGAAATGTTCACACGGAATAGTAACAGAACGAGAGGACATGGATGGAAGCTTGAAACTCAGATGAGTCACAGAGATGTTAGGAAGTTTTCTTTTAGCGTGAGAGTAGTGGGGAAATGGAATGCACTTCAGGAACAGGTTGTGGAAGCAAATACTATTCATAATTTTAAAACCAGGTATGATAGGGAAATGGGACAGGAGTCATTGCTGTAAACAACCGATGCTCGAAAGGCGGGATCCAAGAGTCAATGCTCGATCCTGCAGAAACAACTAGGTGAGTACAACTAGGTGAGTACACACACACACACACACACACACACACACACACACACACACACACACACACACACACACACACACAAGTAAGGAGGCATTTAGGGCGCTTTACACTGCCTACGTAAGGCCAGTCTTAGAGTATGCCGCCTCATCATGGAGTCCCCATCTGAAGAAGCATATAAGGAAACTGGAAAAGGTTCAGAGGTTTGCAACGAGACTCGTCCCAGAGCTACGAGGGATGGGGTATGAAGAGCGCCTGAGGGAACTGTGCCTTACGACACTAGAAAGATGAAGGGAGAGGGGGGACATGATAGGAACGTATAAGATACTCAGAGGAATTGACAGAGTGAACATAGACGAAATGTTCACACGGAATAGTAACAGAACGAGAGGACATGGATGGAAGCTTGAAACTCAGATGAGTCACAGAGATGTTAGGAAGTTTTCTTTTAGCGTGAGAGTAGTGGGGAAATGGAATGCACTTCAGGAACAGGTTGTGGAAGCAAATACTATTCATAATTTTAAAACCAGGTATGATAGGGAAATGGGACAGGAGTCATTGCTGTAAACAACCGATGCTCGAAAGGCGGGATCCAAGAGTCAATGCTCGATCCTGCAGACACAACTAGGTGAGTACAACTAGGTGAGTACACACACACACACACACACACACACACACACACACACACACACACACACACACACACACACACACACACACACACACACACACACACACACACAAGTAAGGAGGCATTTAGGGCACTTTACACTGCCTACGTAAGGCCAGTCTTAGAGTATGCCGCCTCATCACGGAGTCCCCATCTGAAGAAGCATATAATGAAACTGGAAAAGGTTCAGAGGTTTGCAACGAGACTCGTCCCAGAGCTACGAGGGATGGGGTATGAAGAGCGCCTGAGGGAACTGTGCCTTACGACACTAGAAAGAAGAAGGGAGAGGGGGGACATGATAGGAACGTATAAGATACTCAGAGGAATTGACAGAGTGGACATAGACGAAATGTTCACACGGAATAGTTACAGAACGAGAGGACATGGATGGAAGCTTGAAACTCAGATGAGTCACAGAGATGTTAGGAAGTTTTCTTTTAGCGTGAGAGTAGTGGGGAAATGGAATGCACTTCAGGGACAGGTTGTGGAAGCAAATACTATTCATAATTTTAAAACCAGGTATGATAGGGGAATGGGACAGGAGTCATTTCTGTAAACAACCGATGCTCGAAAGGCGGGATCCAAGAGTCAATGCTCCATCCTGCAGACACAACTAGGTGAGTACAACTAGGTGAGTACACACACACACACACACACACACACACACACACACACACACACACACACACACACACACACTCACACACACACACACAAGTAAGGAGGCATTTAGGGCGCTTTACACTGCCTACGTAAGGCCAGTCTTAGAGTATGCCGCCTCATCATGGAGTCCCCATCTGAAGAAGCATATAATGAAACTGGAAAAGGTTCAGAGGTTTGCAACGAGACTCGTCCCAGAGCTACGAGGGATGGGGTATGAAGAGCGCCTGAGGGAACTGTGCCTTACGACACTAGAAAGAAGAAGGGAGAGGGGGGACATGATAGAAACGTATAAGATACTCAGAGGAATTGACAGAGTGGACATAGACGAAATGTTCACACGGAATAGTAACAGAACGAGAGGACATGGATGGAAGCTTGAAACTCAGATGAGTCACAGAGATGTTAGGAAGTTTTCTTTTAGCGTGAGAGTAGTGGGGAAATGGAATATACTTCAGAAACAGGTTGTGGAAGCAAATACTATTCATAATTTTAAAACCAGGTGTGATAGGGAAATGGGACAGGAGTCATTGCTGTAAACAACCGATGCTCGAAAGGCGGGATCCAAGAGTCAATGCTCGATCCTGCAGACACAACTAGGTGAGTACAACTAGGTGAGTACACACACACACACACACACACACACACACACACACACACACACACACACACACACACACACACACACACACACACACACACACACACACACACACACACACACACACAAGTAAGGAGGCATTTAGGGCGCTTTACACTGCCTACGTAAGGCCAGTCTTAGAGTATGCCGCCTCATCATGGAGTCCCCATCTGAAGAAGCATATAATGAAACTGGAAAAGGTTCAGAGGTTTGCAACGAGACTCGTCCCAGAGCTACGAGGGATGGGGTATGAAGAGCGCCTGAGGGAACTGTGCCTTACGACACTAGAAAGAAGAAGGGAGAGGGGGGACATGATAGGAACGTATAAGATACTCAGAGGAATTGACAGAGTGGACATAGACGAAATGTTCACACGGAATAGAAACAGAACGAGAGGACATGGATGGAAGCTTGAAACTCAGATGAGTCACAGAGATGTTAGGAAGTTTTCTTTTAGCGTGAGAGTAGTGGGGAAATGGAATGCGCTTCAGGAACAGGTTGTGGAAGCAAATACTATTCATAATTTTAAAACCAGGTATGATAGGGAAATGGGACAGGAGTCATTGCTGTAAACAACCGATGCTCGAAAGGCGGGATCCAAGAGTCAATGCTCGATCCTGCAGACACAACTAGGTGAGTACAACTAGGTGAGTACACACACACACACACACACACACACACACACACACACACACACACACACACACACACACACACACACACACACACACACACACACACTCACACACACACACACACACACAAGTAAGGAGGCATTTAGGGCGCTTTACACTGCCTACGTAAGGCCAGTCTTAGAGTATGCCGCCTCATCATGGAGTCCCCATCTGAAGAAGCATATAATGAAACTGGAAAAGGTTCAGAGGTTTGCAACGAGACTCGTCCCAGAGCTACGAGGGATGGAGTATGAAGAGCGCCTGAGGGAACTGTGCCTTACGACACTAGAAAGAAGAAGGGAGAGGGGGGACATGATAGGAACGTATAAGATACTCAGAGGAATTGACAGAGTGGACATAGACGAAATGTTTACACGGAATAGTAACAGAACGAGAGGACATGGATGGAAGCTTGAAACTCAGATGAGTCACAGAGATGTTAGGAAGTTTTCTTTTAGCGTGAGAGTAGTTTGGAAATGGAATGTACTTCAGAAACAGGTTGTGGAAGCAAATACTATTCATAATTTTAAAACCAGGTGTGATGGGGAAATGGGACAGGAGTCATTGCTGTAAACAACCGATGCTCGAAAGGCGGGATCCAAGAGTCAATGCTCGATCCTGCAGACACAACTAGGTGAGTACACACACACACACACACACACACACACACACACACACACACACACACACACACACACATGTGTGTGTGTGTGTGGAAGCACACACACGTGTGGTTGTGGAAGCATTTTGCCGACGATGCAAAAATTATGAGGAGGATTGAAACAGAGGATGATAGTAGGAGGCTACAAGATGACCTGGATAGACTGAGTGAATGGTCCAACAAATGGCTGTTGAAGTTCAACCCGAGTAAATGCAAAGTAATGAAACTAGGCAGTGGAAACAGGAGGCCAGGCACAGGATACAGAATAGGAGATGAAGTACTTAATGAAACAGACAGAGAGAAAGATCTAGGAGTTGATATCACACCAAACCTGTCTCCTGAAGCCCACATAAAGAGAATAACGTCTGCGGCATATGCGAGGCTGGCTAACATCAGAACGGCGTTCAGGAACCTGTGTAAGGAATCATTCAGAATCTTGTACACCACATATGTAAGACCAATCCTGGAGTATGCGGCCCCAGCATGGAGCCCGTACCTTGTCAAGCACAAGACGAAGCTGGAAAAAGTCCAAAGGTATGCTACTAGACTAGTCCCAGAACTAAGAGGCATGAGTTATGAGGAAAGGCTGCGGGAAATGCACCTCACGACACTGGAAGACAGAAGAGTAAGGGGGGACATGATCACAACCTACAAAATCCTCAGGGGAATCGACCGGGTAAACAAGGACGAACTTTTCAACACTGGTGGGACGCGAACAAGGGGACACAGGTGGAAGCTGAGTACCCAAATGAGCCACAGAGACGTTAGAAAGAACTTTTTCAGTGTCAGAGTAGTTAGCAAATGGAATGCATTAGGAAGTGATGTGGTGGAGGCTGACTCCATTCACAGTTTCAAATGTAGATATGATAGAGCCCAATAGGCTCAGGAATCTGTACACCAGTTGATTGACGGTTGAGAGGCGGGACCAAAGAGCCAGAGCTCAACCCCCGCAAGCACAATTAGGTGAGTACAATTAGGTGAGTACACACACACACACACACACACACACACACACACACACACTCACACACACACACACACACACAAGTAAGGAGGCATTTAGGGCGCTTTACACTGCCTACGTAAGGCCAGTCTTAGAGTATGCCGCCTCATCATGGAGTCCCCATCTGAAGAAGCATATAATGAAACTGGAAAAGGTTCAGAGGTTTGCAACGAGACTCGTCCCAGAGCTACGAGGGATGGGGTATGAAGAGCGCCTGAGGGAACTGTGCCTTACGACACTAGAAAGAAGAAGGGAGAGGGGGGACATGATAGGAACGTATAAGATACTCAGAGGAATTGACAGAGTGGACATAGACGAAATGTTTACACGGAATAGTAACAGAACGAGAGGACATGGATGGAAGCTTGAAACTCAGATGAGTCACAGAGATGTTAGGAAGTTTTCTTTTAGCGTGAGAGTAGTTGGGAAATGGAATGTACTTCAGAAACAGGTTGTGGAAGCAAATACTATTCATAATTTTAAAACCAGGTGTGATAGGGAAATGGGACAGGAGTCATTGCTGTAAACAACCGATGCTCGAAAGGCGGGATCCAAGAGTCAATGCTCGATCCTGCAGACACAACTAGGTGAGTACAACTAGGTGAGTACACACACACACACACACACACACACACACACACACACACACACACACACACACACACACACACACACACACACACACACACACACACACACACACACACACACACACACACACACACACACACACACACACACACACACACACACACACACACAAGTAAGGAGGCATTTAGGGCACTTTACACTGCCTACGTAAGGCCAGTCTTAGAGTATGCCGCCTCATCACGGAGTCCCCATCTGAAGAAGCATATAATGAAACTGGAAAAGGTTCAGAGGTTTGCAACGAGATTCGTCCCAGAGCTACGAGGGATGGGGTATGAAGAGCGCCTGAGGGAACTGTGCCTTACGACACTAGAAAGAAGAAGGGAGAGGGGGGACATGATAGGAACGTATAAGATACTCAGAGGAATTGACAGAGTGGACATAGACGAAATGTTTACACG
Source organism: Procambarus clarkii (assembly GCF_040958095.1). NCBI lineage: Eukaryota > Metazoa > Arthropoda > Malacostraca > Decapoda > Cambaridae > Procambarus > Procambarus clarkii. Next base: position 28,911 of record NW_027190090.1, read on the forward strand.
GAATAGTAACAGAACGAGAGGACATGGATGGAAGCTTGAAACTCAGATGAGTCACAGAGATGTTAGGAAGTTTTCTTTTAGCGTGAGAGTAGTGGGGAAATGGAATGCACTTCAGGAACAGGTTGTGGAAGCAAATACTATTCATAATTTTAAAACCAGGTATGATAGGGAAATGGGACAGGAGTCATTGCTGTAAACAACCGATGCTCGAAAGGCGGGATCCAAGAGTCAATGCTCGATCCTGCAGACACAACTAGGTGAGTACAACTAGGTGAGTACACACACACACACACACACACACACACACACACACACACACACACACACACACACACACACACACACACACACACACACACACACACTCACACACACACACACACACACAAGTAAGGAGGCATTTAGGGCGCTTTACACTGCCTACGTAAGGCCAGTCTTAGAGTATGCCGCCTCATCATGGAGTCCCCATCTGAAGAAGCATATAATGAAACTGGAAAAGGTTCAGAGGTTTGCAACGAGACTCGTCCCAGAGCTACGAGGGATGGGGTATGAAGAGCGCCTGAGGGAACTGTGCCTTACGACACTAGAAAGAAGAAGGGAGAGGGGGGACATGATAGGAACGTATAAGATACTCAGAGGAATTGACAGAGTGGACATAGACGAAATGTTTACACGGAATAGTAACAGAACGAGAGGACATGGATGGAAGCTTGAAACTCAGATGAGTCACAGAGATGTTAGGAAGTTTTCTTTTAGCGTGAGAGTAGTTTGGAAATGGAATGTACTTCAGAAACAGGTTGTGGAAGCAAATACTATTCATAATTTTAAAACCAGGTGTGATGGGGAAATGGGACAGGAGTCATTGCTGTAAACAACCGATGCTCGAAAGGCGGGATCCAAGAGTCAATGCTCGATCCTGCAGACACAACTAGGTGAGTACAACTAGGTGAGTACACACACACACACACACACACACACACACACACACACACACACACACACACACACACACACACACACACACACACACACACACACACACACACACACACACACACACAAGTAAGGAGGCATTTAGGGCACTTTACACTGCCTACGTAAGGCCAGTCTTAGAGTATGCCGCCTCATCACGGAGTCCCCATCTGAAGAAGCATATAATGAAACTGGAAAAGGTTCAGAGGTTTGCAACGAGACTCGTCCCAGAGCTACGAGGGATGGGGTATGAAGAGCGCCTGAGGGAACTGTGCCTTACGACACTAGAAAGAAGAAGGGAGAGGGGGGACATGATAGGAACGTATAAGATACTCAGAGGAATTGACAGAGTGGACATAGACGAAATGTTCACACGGAATAGTTACAGAACGAGAGGACATGGATGGAAGCTTGAAACTCAGATGAGTCACAGAGATGTTAGGAAGTTTTCTTTTAGCGTGAGAGTAGTGGGGAAATGGAATGCACTTCAGGGACAGGTTGTGGAAGCAAATACTATTCATAATTTTAAAACCAGGTATGATAGGGGAATGGGACAGGAGTCATTGCTGTAAACAACCGATGCTCGAAAGGCGGGATCCAAGAGTCAATGCTCCATCCTGCAGACACAACTAGGTGAGTACAACTAGGTGAGTACACACACACACACACACACACACACACACACACACACACACACACACACACACACACACACACACACAAGTAAGGAGGCATTTAGGGCGCTTTACACTGCCTACGTAAGGCCAGTCTTAGAGTATGCCGCCTCATCATGGAGTCCCCATCTGAAGAAGCATATAATGAAACTGGAAAAGGTTCAGAGGTTTGCAACGAGACTCGTCCCAGAGCTACGAGGGATGGGGTATGAAGAGCGCCTGAGGGAACTGTGCCTTACGACACTAGAAAGAAGAAGGGAGAGGGGGGACATGATAGGAACGTATAAGATACTCAGAGGAATTGACAGAGTGGACATAGACGAAATGTTCACACGGAATAGAAACAGAACGAGAGGACATGGATGGAAGCTTGAAACTCAGATGAGTCACAGAGATGTTAGGAAGTTTTCTTTTAGCGTGAGAGTAGTGGGGAAATGGAATGCACTTCAGGAACAGGTTGTGGAAGCAAATACTATTCATAATTTTAAAACCAGGTATGATAGGGAAATGGGACAGGAGTCATTGCTGTAAACAACCGATGCTCGAAAGGCGGGATCCAAGAGTCAATGCTCGATCCTGCAGACACAACTAGGTGAGTACACACACACACACACACACACACACACACACACACACACACACACACACACACACACACACACACACACACACACACACACACACACACACACACACTCACACACACACACACACACACAAGTAAGGAGGCATTTAGGGCGCTTTACACTGCCTACGTAAGGCCAGTCTTAGAGTATGCCGCCTCATCATGGAGTCCCCATCTGAAGAAGCATATAATGAAACTGGAAAAGGTTCAGAGGTTTGCAACGAGACTCGTCCCAGAGCTACGAGGGATGGGGTATGAAGAGCGCCTGAAAGAACTGTGCTTTACGACACTAGAAAGAAGAAGGGAGAGGGGGGACATGATAGGAACGTATAAGATACTCAGAGGAATTGACAGAGTGGACATAGACGAAATGTTTACACGGAATAGTAACAGAACGAGAGGACATGGATGGAAGCTTGAAACTCAGATGAGTCACAGAGATGTTAGGAAGTTTTCTTTTAGCGTGAGAGTAGTGGGGAAATGGAATGTACTTCAGAAACAGGTTGTGGAAGCAAATACTATTCATAATTTTAAAACCAGGTGTGATAGGGAAATGGGACAGGAGTCATTGCTGTAAACAACCGATGCTCGAAAGGCGGGATCCAAGAGTCAATGCTCGATCCTGCAGACACAACTAGGTGAGTACAACTAGGTGAGTACACACACACACACACACACACACACACACACACACACACACACACACACACACACACACACACACACACACACACACACACACACACACACACACACACACACACACACACACACACACACACACACACACACACACACACACACACACACACACACACACACACACACACACAAGTAAGGAGGCATTTAGGGCACTTTACACTGCCTACGTAAGGCCAGTCTTAGAGTATGCCGCCTCATCACGGAGTCCCCATCTGAAGAAGCATATAATGAAACTGGAAAAGGTTCAGAGGTTTGCAACGAGATTCGTCCCAGAGCTACGAGGGATGGGGTATGAAGAGCGCCTGAGGGAACTGTGCCTTACGACACTAGAAAGAAGAAGGGAGAGGGGGGACATGATAGGAACGTATAAGATACTCAGAGGAATTGACAGAGTGGACATAGACGAAATGTTCACACGGAATAGTTACAGAACGAGAGGACATGGATGGAAGCTTGAAACTCAGATGAGTCACAGAGATGTTAGGAAGTTTTCTTTCAGCGTGAGAGTAGTGGGGAAATGGAATGCACTTCAGGAACAGGTTGTGGAAGCAAATACTATTCATAATTTTAAAACCAGGTATGATAGGGGAATGGGACAGGAGTCATTGCTGTAAACAACCGATGCTCGAAAGGCGGGATCCAAGAGTCAATGCTCCATCCTGCAGACACAACTAGGTGAGTACAACTAGGTGAGTACACACACACACACACACACACACACACACACACACACACACACACACACACACACACACACACACACACACACACACACACACACACACACACACACACTCACACACACACACACACACAAGTAAGGAGGCATTTAGGGCGCTTTACACTGCCTACGTAAGGCCAGTCTTAGAGTATGCCGCCTCATCATGGAGTCCCCATCTGAAGAAGCATATAATGAAACTGGAAAAGGTTCAGAGGTTTGCAACGAGACTCGTCCCAGAGCTACGAGGGATGGGGTATGAAGAGCGCCTGAGGGAACTGTGCCTTACGACACTAGAAAGAAGAAGGGAGAGGGGGGACATGATAGGAACGTATAAGATACTCAGAGGAATTGACAGAGTGGACATAGACGAAATGTTTACACGGAATAGTAACAGAACGAGAGGACATGGATGGAAGCTTGAAACTCAGATGAGTCACAGAGATGTTAGGAAGTTTTCTTTTAGCGTGAGAGTAGTGGGGAAATGGAATGTACTTCAGAAACAGGTTGTGGAAGCAAATACTATTCATAATTTTAAAACCAGGTGTGATAGGGAAATGGGACAGGAGTCATTGCTGTAAACAACCGATGCTCGAAAGGCGGGATCCAAGAGTCAATGCTCGATCCTGCAGACACAACTAGGTGAGTACAACTAGGTGAGTACACACACACACACACACACACACACACACACACACACACACACACACACACACACACACACACACACACACACACACACACACACACACACACACACACACACACACACACACACACACACAAGTAAGGAGGCATTTAGGGCACTTTACACTGCCTACGTAAGGCCAGTCTTAGAGTATGCCGCCTCATCACGGAGTCCCCATCTGAAGAAGCATATAATGAAACTGGAAAAGGTTCAGAGGTTTGCAACGAGATTCGTCCCAGAGCTACGAGGGATGGGGTATGAAGAGCGCCTGAGGGAACTGTGCCTTACGACACTAGAAAGAAGAAGGGAGAGGGGGGACATGATAGGAACGTATAAGATACTCAGAGGAATTGACAGAGTGGACATAGACGAAATGTTCACACGGAATAGTTACAGAACGAGAGGACATGGATGGAAGCTTGAAACTCAGATGAGTCACAGAGATGTTAGGAAGTTTTCTTTCAGCGTGAGAGTAGTGGGGAAATGGAATGCACTTCAGGAACAGGTTGTGGAAGCAAATACTATTCATAATTTTAAAACCAGGTATGATAGGGGAATGGGACAGGAGTCATTGCTGTAAACAACCGATGCTCGAAAGGCGGGATCCAAGAGTCAATGCTCCATCCTGCAGACACAACTAGGTGAGTACAACTAGGTGAGTACACACACACACACACACACACACACACACACACACACACACACACACACACACACACACACACACACACACACACACACACACACACACACACACACACACACACACACACACACACACACACACACACACACACACACACAAGTAAGGAGGCATTTAGGGCGCTTTACACTGCCTACGTAAGGCCAGTCTTAGAGTATGCCGCCTCATCATGGAGTCCCCATCTGAAGAAGCATATAATGAAACTGGAAAAGGTTCAGAGGTTTGCAACGAGACTCGTCCCAGAGCTACGAGGGATGGGGTATGAAGAGCGCCTGAGGGAACTGTGCCTTACGACACTAGAAAGAAGAAGGGAGAGGGAGGACATGATAGGAACGTATAAGATACTCAGAGGAATTGACAGAGTGGACATAGACGAAATGTTCACACGGAATAGTAACAGAACGAGAGGACATGGATGGAAGCTTGAAACTCAGATGAGTCACAGAGATGTTAGGAAGTTTTCTTTTAGCGTGAGAGTAGTGGGGAAATGGAATATACTTCAGAAACAGGTTGTGGAAGCAAATACTATTCATAATTTTAAAACCAGGTGTGATAGGGAAATGGGACAGGAGTCATTGCTGTAAACAACCGATGCTCGAAAGGCGGGATCCAAGAGTCAATGCTCGATCCTGCAGACACAACTAGGTGAGTACAACTAGGTGAGTACACACACACACACACACACACACACACACACACACACACACACACAAGTAAGTAGGCATTTAGGGCGCTTTACACTGCCTACGTAAGGCCAGTCTTAGAGTATGCCGCCTCATCATGGAGTCCCCATCTGAAGAAGCATATAATGAAACTGGAAAAGGTTCAGAGGTTTGCAACGAGACTCGTCCCAGAGATACGAGGGATGGGGTATGAAGAGCGCCTGAGGGAACTGTGCCTTACGACACTAGAAAGAAGAAGGGAGAGGGGGGACATGATAGGAACGTATAAGATACTCAGAGGAATTGACAGAGTGGACATAGACGAAATGTTCACACGGAATAGAAACAGAACGAGAGGACATGGATGGAAGCTTGAAACTCAGATGAGTCACAGAGATGTTAGGAAGTTTTCTTTTAGCGTGAGAGTAGTGGGGAAATGGAATGCACTTCAGGAACAGGTTGTGGAAGCAAATACTATTCATAATTTTAAAACCAGGTATGATAGGGAAATGGGACAGGAATCATTGCTGTAAACAACCGATGCTCGAAAGGCGGGATCCAAGAGTCAATGCTCGATCCTGCAGACACAACTAGGTGAGTACAACTAGGTGAGTACACACACACACACACACACACACACACACACACACACACACACACACACACACACACACACACACACACACACACACACACACACACACACACACACACTCACACACACACACACACACACAAGTAAGGAGGCATTTAGGGCGCTTTACACTGCCTACGTAAGGCCAGTCTTAGAGTATGCCGCCTCATCATGGAGTCCCCATCTGAAGAAGCATATAATGAAACTGGAAAAGGTTCAGAGGTTTGCAACGAGACTCGTCCCAGAGCTACGAGGGATGGGGTATGAAGAGCGCCTGAGGGAACTGTGCCTTACGACACTAGAAAGAAGAAGGGAGAGGGGGGACATGATAGGAATGTATAAGATACTCAGAGGAATTGACAGAGTGGACATAGACGAAATGTTCACACGGAATAGTAACAGAACGAGAGGACATGGATGGAAGCTTGAAACTCAGATGAGTCACAGAGATGTTAGGAAGTTTTCTTTTAGCGTGAGAGTAGTGGGGAAATATAATGCACTTCAGGAACAGGTTGTGGAAGCAAATACTATTCATAATTTTAAAACCAGGTATGATAGGGAAATGGGACAGGAGTCATTGCTGTAAACAACCGATGCTCGAAAGGCGGGATCCAAGAGTCAATGCTCGATCCTGCAGACACAACTAGGTGAGTACAACTAGGTGAGTAAACACACACACACACACACACACACACACACACACACACACACACACACACACACACACACACACACACACACACACACACACACATACACACACACACACACACACACACACACACACACACACACACACACACACACACACACACACACACACACACACACACACAAGTAAGGAGGCATTTAGGGCACTTTACACTGCCTACGTAAGGCCAGTCTTAGAGTATGCCGCCTCATCACGGAGTCCCCATCTGAAGAAGCATATAATGAAACTGGAAAAGGTTCAGAGGTTTGCAACGAGATTCGTCCCAGAGCTACGAGGGATGGGGTATGAAGAGCGCCTGAGGGAACTGTGCCTTACGACACTAGAAAGAAGAAGGGAGAGGGGGGACATGATAGGAACGTATAAGATACTCAGAGGAATTGACAGAGTGGACATAGACGAAATGTTCACACGGAATAGTTACAGAACGAGAGGACATGGATGGAAGCTTGAAACTCAGATGAGTCACAGAGATGTTAGGAAGTTTTCTTTCAGCGTGAGAGTAGTGGGGAAATGGAATGCACTTCAGGAACAGGTTGTGGAAGCAAATACTATTCATAATTTTAAAACCAGGTATGATAGGGGAATGGGACAGGAGTCATTGCTGTAAACAACCGATGCTCGAAAGGCGGGATCCAAGAGTCAATGCTCCATCCTGCAGACACAACTAGGTGAGTACAACTAGGTGAGTACACACACACACACACACACACACACACACACACACACACACACACACACACACACACACACACACACACACACACACACACACACACACACACACACACACACACACACACACACACACACACACACACACAAGTAAGGAGGCATTTAGGGCGCTTTACACTGCCTACGTAAGGCCAGTCTTAGAGTATGCCGCCTCATCATGGAGTCCCCATCTGAAGAAGCATATAATGAAACTGGAAAAGGTTCAGAGGTTTGCAACGAGACTCGTCCCAGAGCTACGAGGGATGGGGTATGAAGAGCGCCTGAGGGAACTGTGCCTTACGACACTAGAAAGAAGAAGGGAGAGGGGGGACATGATAGGAACGTATAAGATACTCAGAGGAATTGACAGAGTGGACATAGACGAAATGTTTACACGGAATAGTAACAGAACGAGAGGACATGGATGGAAGCTTGAAACTCAGATGAGTCACAGAGATGTTAGGAAGTTTTCTTTTAGCGTGAGAGTAGTGGGGAAATGGAATGTACTTCAGAAACAGGTTGTGGAAGCAAATACTATTCATAATTTTAAAACCAGGTGTGATAGGGAAATGGGACAGGAGTCATTGCTGTAAACAACCGATGCTCGAAAGGCGGGATCCAAGAGTCAATGCTCGATCCTGCAGACACAACTAGGTGAGTACAACTAGGTGAGTACACACACACACACACACACACACACACACACACACACACACACACACACACACACACACACACACACACACACACACACACACACACACACACACACACACACACACACACACACACACACACACACACACAAGTAAGGAGGCATTTAGGGCACTTTACACTGCCTACGTAAGGCCAGTCTTAGAGTATGCCGCCTCATCACGGAGTCCCCATCTGAAGAAGCATATAATGAAACTGGAAAAGGTTCAGAGGTTTGCAACGAGATTCGTCCCAGAGCTACGAGGGATGGGGTATGAAGAGCGCCTGAGGGAACTGTGCCTTACGACACTAGAAAGAAGAAGGGAGAGGGGGGACATGATAGGAACGTATAAGATACTCAGAGGAATTGACAGAGTGGACATAGACGAAATGTTCACACGGAATAGTTACAGAACGAGAGGACATGGATGGAAGCTTGAAACTCAGATGAGTCACAGAGATGTTAGGAAGTTTTCTTTCAGCGTGAGAGTAGTGGGGAAATGGAATGCACTTCAGGAACAGGTTGTGGAAGCAAATACTATTCATAATTTTAAAACCAGGTATGATAGGGGAATGGGACAGGAGTCATTGCTGTAAACAACCGATGCTCGAAAGGCGGGATCCAAGAGTCAATGCTCCATCCTGCAGACACAACTAGGTGAGTACAACTAGGTGAGTACACACACACACACACACACACACACACACACACACACACACACACACACACACACACACACACACACACACACACACACACACACACACACACACACTCACACACACACACACACACACAAGTAAGGAGGCATTTAGGGCGCTTTACACTGCCTACGTAAGGCCAGTCTTAGAGTATGCCGCCTCATCATGGAGTCCCCATCTGAAGAAGCATATAATGAAACTGGAAAAGGTTCAGAGGTTTGCAACGAGACTCGTCCCAGAGCTACGAGGGATGGGGTATGAAGAGCGCCTGAGGGAACTGTGCCTTACGACACTAGAAAGAAGAAGGGAGAGGGGGGACATGATAGGAACGTATAAGATACTCAGAGGAATTGACAGAGTGGACATAGACGAAATGTTTACACGGAATAGTAACAGAACGAGAGGACATGGATGGAAGCTTGAAACTCAGATGAGTCACAGAGATGTTAGGAAGTTTTCTTTTAGCGTGAGAGTAGTGGGGAAATGGAATGTACTTCAGAAACAGGTTGTGGAAGCAAATACTATTCATAATTTTAAAACCAGGTGTGATAGGGAAATGGGACAGGAGTCATTGCTGTAAACAACCGATGCTCGAAAGGAGGGATCCAAGAGTCAATGCTCGATCCTGCAGACACAACTAGGTGAGTACAACTAGGTGAGTACACACACACACACACACACACACACACACACACACACACACACACACACACACACACACACACACACACACACACACACACACACACACACACACACACACACACACACACACACAAGTAAGGAGGCATTTAGGGCACTTTACACTGCCTACGTAAGGCCAGTCTTAGAGTATGCCGCCTCATCACGGAGTCCCCATCTGAAGAAGCATATAATGAAACTGGAAAAGGTTCAGAGGTTTGCAACGAGATTCGTCCCAGAGCTACGAGGGATGGGGTATGAAGAGCGCCTGAGGGAACTGTGCCTTACGACACTAGAAAGAAGAAGGGAGAGGGGGGACATGATAGGAACGTATAAGATACTCAGAGGAATTGACAGAGTGGACATAGACGAAATGTTCACACGGAATAGTTACAGAACGAGAGGACATGGATGGAAGCTTGAAACTCAGATGAGTCACAGAGATGTTAGGAAGTTTTCTTTCAGCGTGAGAGTAGTGGGGAAATGGAATGCACTTCAGGAACAGGTTGTGGAAGCAAATACTATTCATAATTTTAAAACCAGGTATGATAGGGGAATGGGACAGGAGTCATTGCTGTAAACAACCGATGCTCGAAAGGCGGGATCCAAGAGTCAATGCTCCATCCTGCAGACACAACTAGGTGAGTACAACTAGGTGAGTACACACACACACACACACACACACACACACACACACACACACACACACACACACACACACACACACACACACACACACACACACACACACACACACACACACACACACACACACACACAAGTAAGGAGGCATTTAGGGCGCTTTACACTGCCTACGTAAGGCCAGTCTTAGAGTATGCCGCCTCATCATGGAGTCCCCATCTGAAGAAGCATATAATGAAACTGGAAAAGGTTCAGAGGTTTGCAACGAGACTCGTCCCAGAGCTACGAGGGATGGGGTATGAAGAGCGCCTGAGGGAACTGTGCCTTACGACACTAGAAAGAAGAAGGGAGAGGGGGGACATGATAGGAACGTATAAGATACTCAGAGGAATTGACAGAGTGGACATAGACGAAATGTTCACACGGAATAGTAACAGAACGAGAGGACATGGATGGAAGCTTGAAACTCAGATGAGTCACAGAGATGTTAGGAAGTTTTCTTTTAGCGTGAGAGTAGTGGGGAAATGGAATATACTTCAGAAACAGGTTGTGGAAGCAAATACTATTCATAATTTTAAAACCAGGTGTGATAGGGAAATGGGACAGGAGTCATTGCTGTAAACAACCGATGCTCGAAAGGCGGGATCCAAGAGTCAATGCTCGATCCTGCAGACACAACTAGGTGAGTACAACTAGGTGAGTACACACACACACACACACACACACACACACACACACACACACACACACAAGTAAGTAGGCATTTAGGGCGCTTTACACTGCCTACGTAAGGCCAGTCTTAGAGTATGCCGCCTCATCATGGAGTCCCCATCTGAAGAAGCATATAATGAAACTGGAAAAGGTTCAGAGGTTTGCAACGAGACTCGTCCCAGAGATACGAGGGATGGGGTATGAAGAGCGCCTGAGGGAACTGTGCCTTACGACACTAGAAAGAAGAAGGGAGAGGGGGGACATGATAGGAACGTATAAGATACTCAGAGGAATTGACAGAGTGGACATAGACGAAATGTTCACACGGAATAGAAACAGAACGAGAGGACATGGATGGAAGCTTGAAACTCAGATGAGTCACAGAGATGTTAGGAAGTTTTCTTTTAGCGTGAGAGTAGTGGGGAAATGGAATGCACTTCAGGAACAGGTTGTGGAAGCAAATACTATTCATAATTTTAAAACCAGGTATGATAGGGAAATGGGACAGGAGTCATTGCTGTAAACAACCGATGCTCGAAAGGCGGGATCCAAGAGTCAATGCTCGATCCTGCAGACACAACTAGGTGAGTACAACTAGGTGAGTACACACACACACACACACACACACACACACACACACACACACACACACACACACACACACACACACACACACACACACACACACACACACACACACACACTCACACACACACACACACACACAAGTAAGGAGGCATTTAGGGCGCTTTACACTGCCTACGTAAGGCCAGTCTTAGAGTATGCCGCCTCATCATGGAGTCCCCATCTGAAGAAGCATATAATGAAACTGGAAAAGGTTCAGAGGTTTGCAACGAGACTCGTCCCAGAGCTACGAGGGATGGGGTATGAAGAGCGCCTGAGGGAACTGTGCCTTACGACACTAGAAAGAAGAAGGGAGAGGGGGGACATGATAGGAATGTATAAGATACTCAGAGGAATTGACAGAGTGGACATAGACGAAATGTTCACACGGAATAGTAACAGAACGAGAGGACATGGATGGAAGCTTGAAACTCAGATGAGTCACAGAGATGTTAGGAAGTTTTCTTTTAGCGTGAGAGTAGTGGGGAAATATAATGCACTTCAGGAACAGGTTGTGGAAGCAAATACTATTCATAATTTTAAAACCAGGTATGATAGGGAAATGGGACAGGAGTCATTGCTGTAAACAACCGATGCTCGAAAGGCGGGATCCAAGAGTCAATGCTCGATCCTGCAGACACAACTAGGTGAGTACAACTAGGTGAGTAAACACACACACACACACACACACACACACACACACACACACACACACACACACACACACACACACACACACACACACACACACACACACACACACACACACACACACACACACACACACACACACACACACACACACACACACACACACACACACACACACACACACAAGTAAGGAGGCATTTAGGGCACTTTACACTGCCTACGTAAGGCCAGTCTTAGAGTATGCCGCCTCATCACGGAGTCCCCATCTGAAGAAGCATATAATGAAACTGGAAAAGGTTCAGAGGTTTGCAACGAGATTCGTCCCAGAGCTACGAGGGATGGGGTATGAAGAGCGCCTGAGGGAACTGTGCCTTACGACACTAGAAAGAAGAAGGGAGAGGGGGGACATGATAGGAACGTATAAGATACTCAGAGGAATTGACAGAGTGGACATAGACGAAATGTTCACACGGAATAGTTACAGAACGAGAGGACATGGATGGAAGCTTGAAACTCAGATGAGTCACAGAGATGTTAGGAAGTTTTCTTTCAGCGTGAGAGTAGTGGGGAAATGGAATGCACTTCAGGAACAGGTTGTGGAAGCAAATACTATTCATAATTTTAAAACCAGGTATGATAGGGGAATGGGACAGGAGTCATTGCTGTAAACAACCGATGCTCGAAAGGCGGGATCCAAGAGTCAATGCTCCATCCTGCAGACACAACTAGGTGAGTACAACTAGGTGAGTACACACACACACACACACACACACACACACACACACACACACACACACACACACACACACACACACACACACACACACACACACACACACACACACACACACACACACACACACACACACACACACACACACACACACAAGTAAGGAGGCATTTAGGGCGCTTTACACTGCCTACGTAAGGCCAGTCTTAGAGTATGCCGCCTCATCATGGAGTCCCCATCTGAAGAAGCATATAATGAAACTGGAAAAGGTTCAGAGGTTTGCAACGAGACTCGTCCCAGAGCTACGAGGGATGGGGTATGAAGAGCGCCTGAGGGAACTGTGCCTTACGACACTAGAAAGAAGAAGGGAGAGGGGGGACATGATAGGAACGTATAAGATACTCAGAGGAATTGACAGAGTGGACATAGACGAAATGTTCACACGGAATAGTAACAGAACGAGAGGACATGGATGGAAGCTTGAAACTCAGATGAGTCACAGAGATGTTAGGAAGTTTTCTTTTAGCGTGAGAGTAGTGGGGAAATGGAATATACTTCAGAAACAGGTTGTGGAAGCAAATACTGTTCATAATTTTAAAACCAGGTGTGATAGGGAAATGGGACAGGAGTCATTGCTGTAAACAACCGATGCTCGAAAGGCGGGATCCAAGAGTCAATGCTCGATCCTGCAGACACAACTAGGTGAGTACAACTAGGTGAGTACACACACACACACACACACACACACACACACACACACACACACACACAAGTAAGTAGGCATTTAGGGCGCTTTACACTGCCTACGTAAGGCCAGTCTTAGAGTATGCCGCCTCATCATGGAGTCCCCATCTGAAGAAGCATATAATGAAACTGGAAAAGGTTCAGAGGTTTGCAACGAGACTCGTCCCAGAGATACGAGGGATGGGGTATGAAGAGCGCCTGAGGGAACTGTGCCTTACGACACTAGAAAGAAGAAGGGAGAGGGGGGACATGATAGGAACGTATAAGATACTCAGAGGAATTGACAGAGTGGACATAGACGAAATGTTCACACGGAATAGAAACAGAACGAGAGGACATGGATGGAAGCTTGAAACTCAGATGAGTCACAGAGATGTTAGGAAGTTTTCTTTTAGCGTGAGAGTAGTGGGGAAATGGAATGCACTTCAGGAACAGGTTGTGGAAGCAAATACTATTCATAATTTTAAAACCAGGTATGATAGGGAAATGGGACAGGAGTCATTGCTGTAAACAACCGATGCTCGAAAGGCGGGATCCAAGAGTCAATGCTCGATCCTGCAGACACAACTTGGTGAGTACAACTAGGTGAGTACACACACACACACACACACACACACACACACACACACACACACACACACACACACACACACACACACACACACACACACACACACACACACACACTCACACACACACACACACACACAAGTAAGGAGGCATTTAGGGCGCTTTACACTGCCTACGTAAGGCCAGTCTTAGAGTATGCCGCCTCATCATGGAGTCCCCATCTGAAGAAGCATATAATGAAACTGGAAAAGGTTCAGAGGTTTGCAACGAGACTCGTCCCAGAGCTACGAGGGATGGGGTATGAAGAGCGCCTGAGGGAACTGTGCCTTACGACACTAGAAAGAAGAAGGGAGAGGGGGGACATGATAGGAATGTATAAGATACTCAGAGGAATTGACAGAGTGGACATAGACGAAATGTTCACACGGAATAGTAACAGAACGAGAGGACATGGATGGAAGCTTGAAACTCAGATGAGTCACAGAGATGTTAGGAAGTTTTCTTTTAGCGTGAGAGTAGTGGGGAAATATAATGCACTTCAGGAACAGGTTGTGGAAGCAAATACTATTCATAATTTTAAAACCAGGTATGATAGGGAAATGGGACAGGAGTCATTGCTGTAAACAACCGATGCTCGAAAGGCGGGATCCAAGAGTCAATGCTCGATCCTGCAGACACAACTAGGTGAGTACAACTAGGTGAGTAAACACACACACACACACACACACACACACACACACACACACACACACACACACACACACACACACACACACACGTAATGTAATGAAACACACGTGTTTGTAATGTAATGAAGATAGGTGTAGGGAGCAGGAGGCCAGATACAAGGTATCATCTGGGAGAGGAAATTCTTCAGGAGTCAGAGAAGGAAAAAGACTTGGGGGTTGATATCACGCCAGACCTGTCTCCTGCAGCACATATCAAGCGGATAACATCAGCGGCATATGCCAGGCTGGCCAACATACGAACGGCATTCAGAAACTTGTGTAAAGAATCATTCAGAACTTTGTATACCATATATGTCAGGCCAATCCTGGAGTATGCAGCCCCAGCATGGAGTCCATATCTAGTCAAGGATAAGACTAAACTGGAAAAGGTTCAAAGGTTTGCCACCAGACTAGTACCCGAGCTGAGAGGTATGAGCTACGAGGAGAGACTACGGGAATTAAACCTCACTTCGCTGGAAGACAGAAGAGTTAGGGGGGACATGATCACCACATTCAAGATTCTGAAGGGGATTGATAGGGTAGATAAAGACAGTCTATTTAACACAAGGGGCACACGTACTAGGGGACACAGGTGGAAACTGAGTGCCCAAATGAGCCACAGAGATATTAGAAAGAACTTTTTTAGTGTCAGAGTGGTTGACAAATGGAATGCATTAGGAAGTGATGTGGTGGAGGCTAACTCCATACACAGTTTCAAGTGTAGATATGACAGAGCCCGATAGGCTCAGGAATCTGTACACCTGTTGATTGACGGTTGAGAGGCGGGACCAAAGAGCCAGAGCTCAACCCCCGCAAACACAACTAGGTGAGTACTAGGTGAGTACACACACACACACACACACACACATACACACACACACACACACACACACACACACACACACACACACACACACACAAGTAAGGAGGCATTTAGGGCGCTTTACACTGCCTACGTAAGGCCAGTCTTAGAGTATGCCGCCTCATCATGGAGTCCCCATCTGAAGAAGCATATAATGAAACTGGAAAAGGTTCAGAGGTTTGCAACGAGACTCGTCCCAGAGCTACGAGGGATGGAGTATGAAGAGCGCCTGAGGGAACTGTGCCTTACGACACTAGAAAGAAGAAGGGAGAGGGGGGACATGATAGGAACGTATAAGATACTCAGAGGAATTGACAGAGTGGACATAGACGAAATGTTCACACGGAATAGTAACAGAACGAGAGGACATGGATGGAAGCTTGAAACTCAGATGAGTCACAGAGATGTTAGGAAGTTTTCTTTTAGCGTGAGAGTATTGAGGAAATATAATGCACTTCAGGAACAGGTTGTGGAAGCAAATACTATTCATAATTTTAAAACCAGGTATGATAGGGAAATGGGACAGGAGTCATTGCTGTAAACAACCGATGCTCGAAAGGCGGGATCCAAGAGTCAATGCTCGATCCTGCAGACACAACTAGGTGAGTACAACTAGGTGAGTACACACACACACACACACACACACACACACACACACACACACACACACACACACACACACACAAACACACAAGTAAGGAGGCATTTAGGGCGCTTTACACTGCCTACGTAAGGCCAGTCTTAGAGTATGCCGCCTCATCATGGAGTCCCCATCTGAAGAAGCATATATTGAAACTGGAAAAGGTTCAGAGGTTTGCAACGAGACTCGTCCCAGAGCTACGAGGGATGGGGTATGAAGAGCGCCTGAGGGAACTGTGCCTTACGACACTAGAAAGAAGAAGGGAGAGGGGGGACATGATAGGAACGTATAAGATACTCAGAGGAATTGACAGAGTGGACATAGACGAAATGTTTACACGGAATAGTAACAGAACGAGAGGACATGGATGGAAGCTTGAAACTCAGATGAGTCACAGAGATGTTAGGAAGTTTTCTTTTAGCGTGAGAGTAGTGGGGAAATGGAATGTACTTCAGAAACAGGTTGTGGAAGCAAATACTATTCATAATTTTAAAACCAGGTGTGATAGGGAAATGGGACAGGAGTCATTGCTGTAAACAACCGATGCTCGAAAGGCGGGATCCAAGAGTCAATGCTCGATCCTGCAGACACAACTAGGTGAGTACAACTAGGTGAGTACACACACACACACACACACACACACACACACACACACACACACACACACACACACACACACACACACACAAGTAAGGAGGCATTTAGGGCACTTTACACTCCCTACGTAAGGCCAGTCTTAGAGTATGCCGCCTCATCACGGAGTCCCCATCTGAAGAAGCATATAATGAAACTGGAAAAGGTTCAGAGGTTTGCAACGAGACTCGTCCCAGAGCTACGAGGGATGGAGTATGAAGAGCGCCTGAGGGAACTGTGCCTTACGACACTACAAAGAAGAAGGGAGAGGGGGGACATGATAGGAACGTATAAGATACTCAGAGGAATTGACAGAGTGGACATAGACGAAATGTTCACACGGAATAGTAACAGAACGAGAGGACATGGATGGAAGCTTGAAACTCAGATGAGTCACAGAGATGTTAGGAAGTTTTCTTTTAGCGTGAGAGTATTGGGGAAATATAATGCACTTCAGGAACAGGTTGTGGAAGCAAATACTATTCATAATTTTAAAACCAGGTATGATAGGGAAATGGGACAGGAGTCATTGCTGTAAACAACCGATGCTCGAAAGGCGGGATCCAAGAGTCAATGCTCGATCCTGCAGACACAACTAGGTGAGTACAACTAGGTGAGTACACACACACACACACACACACACACACACACACACACACACACACACACACACACACACACACACACAAACACACAAGTAAGGAGGCATTTAGGGCGCTTTACACTGCCTACGTAAGGCCAGTCTTAGAGTATGCCGCCTCATCATGGAGTCCCCATCTGAAGAAGCATATATTGAAACTGGAAAAGGTTCAGAGGTTTGCAACGAGACTCGTCCCAGAGCTACGAGGGATGGGGTATGAAGAGCGCCTGAGGGAACTGTGCCTTACGACACTTGAAAGAAGAAGGGAGAGGGGGGACATGATAGGAACGTATAAGATACTCAGAGGAATTGACAGAGTGGACATAGACGAAATGTTTACACGGAATAGTAACAGAACGAGAGGACATGGATGGAAGCTTGAAACTCAGATGAGTCACAGAGATGTTAGGAAGTTTTCTTTTAGCGTGAGAGTAGTGGGGAAATGGAATGTACTTCAGAAACAGGTTGTGGAAGCAAATACTATTCATAATTTTAAAACCAGGTGTGATAGGGAAATGGGACAGGAGTCATTGCTGTAAACAACCGATGCTCGAAAGGCGGGATCCAAGAGTCAATGCTCGATCCTGCAGACACAACTAGGTGAGTACAACTAGGTGAGCACACACACACACACACACACACACACACACACACACACACACACACACACACACACTCACACACACACACACACACACACACACACACACACAAGTAAGGAGGCATTTAGGGCACTTTACACTGCCTACGTAAGGCCAGTCTTAGAGTATGCCGCCTCATCACGGAGTCCCCATCTGAAGAAGCATATAATGAAACTGGAAAAGGTTCAGAGGTTTGCAACGAGACTCGTCCCAGAGCTACGAGGGATGGGGTATGAAGAGCGCCTGAGGGAACTGTGCCTTACGACACTAGAAAGAAGAAGGGAGAGGGGGGACATGATAGGAACGTATAAGATACTCAGAGGAATTGACAGAGTGGACATAGACGAAATGTTCACACGGAATAGTTACAGAACGAGAGGACATGGATGGAAGCTTGAAACTCAGATGAGTCACAGAGATGTTAGGAAGTTTTCTTTTAGCGTGAGAGTAGTGGGGAAATGGAATGCACTTCAGGGACAGGTTGTGGAAGCAAATACTATTCATAATTTTAAAACCAGGTATGATAGGGGAATGGGACAGGAGGCATTGCTGTAAACAACCGATGCTCGAAAGGCGGGATCCAAGAGTCAATGCTCCATCCTGCAGACACAACTAGGTGAGTACAACTAGGTGAGTACACACACACACACACACACACACACACACACACACACACACACACACACACACACACACACACACACACACACACACACACACACACACACACACACACACACACACAAGTAAGGAGGCATTTAGGGCGCTTTACACTGCCTACGTAAGGCCAGTCTTAGAGTATGCCGCCTCATCATGGAGTCCCCATCTGAAGAAGCATATAATGAAACTGGAAAAGGTTCAGAGGTTTGCAACGAGACTCGTCCCAGAGCTACGAGGGATGGGGTATGAAGGGCGCCTGAGGGAACTGTGCCTTACGACAC
Source organism: Procambarus clarkii (assembly GCF_040958095.1). Taxonomy (NCBI): domain Eukaryota; kingdom Metazoa; phylum Arthropoda; class Malacostraca; order Decapoda; family Cambaridae; genus Procambarus; species Procambarus clarkii. The sequence goes on from NW_027190090.1 coordinate 48,545, forward strand.
TAGAAAGAAGAAGGGAGAGGGGGGACATGATAGGAACGTATAAGATACTCAGAGGAATTGACAGAGTGGACATAGACGAAATGTTCACACGGAATAGAAACAGAACGAGAGGACATGGATGGAAGCTTGAAACTCAGATGAGTCACAGAGATGTTAGGAAGTTTTCTTTTAGCGTGAGAGTAGTGGGGAAATGGAATGCACTTCAGGAACAGGTTGTGGAAGCAAATACTATTCATAATTTTAAAACCAGGTATGATAGGGAAATGGGACAGGAGTCATTGCTGTAAACAACCGATGCTCGAAAGGCGGGATCCAAGAGTCAATGCTCGATCCTGCAGACACAACTAGGTGAGTACAACTAGGTGAGTACACACACACACACACACACACACACACACACACACACACACACACACACACACACACACACACACAAACACACAAGTAAGGAGGCATTTAAGGCGCTTTACACTGCCTACGTAAGGCCAGTCTTAGAGTATGCCGCCTCATCATGGAGTCCCCATCTGAAGAAGCATATATTGAAACTGGAAAAGGTTCAGAGGTTTGCAACGAGACTCGTCCCAGAGCTACGAGGGATGGGGTATGAAGAGCGCCTGAGGGAACTGTGCCTTACGACACTAGAAAGAAGAAGGGAGAGGGGGGACATGATAGGAACGTATAAGATACTCAGAGGAATTGACAGAGTGGACATAGACGAAATGTTTACACGGAATAGTAACAGAACGAGAGGACATGGATGGAAGCTTGAAACTCAGATGAGTCACAGAGATGTTAGGAAGTTTTCTTTTAGCGTGAGAGTAGTGGGGAAATGGAATGTACTTCAGAAACAGGTTGTGGAAGCAAATACTATTCATAATTTTAAAACCAGGTGTGATAGGGAAATGGGACAGGAGTCATTGCTGTAAACAACCGATGCTCGAAAGGCGGGATCCAAGAGTCAATGCTCGATCCTGCAGACACAACTAGGTGAGTACAACTAGGTGAGTACACACACACACACACACACACACACACACACACACACACACACACACACACACACACACACACACACACACACACACACACACACACAAGTAAGGAGGCATTTAGGGCACTTTACACTGCCTACGTAAGGCCAGTCTTAGAGTATGCCGCCTCATCACGGAGTCCCCATCTGAAGAAGCATATAATGAAACTGGAAAAGGTTCAGAGGTTTGCAACGAGACTAGTCCCAGAGCTACGAGGGATGGGGTATGAAGAGCGCCTGAGGGAACTGTGCCTTACGACACTAGAAAGAAGAAGGGAGAGGGGGGACATGATAGGAACGTATAAGATACTCAGAGGAATTGACAGAGTGGACATAGACGAAATGTTCACACGGAATAGTTACAGAACGAGAGGACATGGATGGAAGCTTGAAACTCAGATGAGTCACAGAGATGTTAGGAAGTTTTCTTTTAGCGTGAGAGTAGTGGGGAAATGGAATGCACTTCAGGGACAGGTTGTGGAAGCAAATACTATTCATAATTTTAAAACCAGGTATGATAGGGGAATGGGACAGGAGGCATTGCTGTAAACAACCGATGCTCGAAAGGCGGGATCCAAGAGTCAATGCTCCATCCTGCAGACACAACTAGGTGAGTACAACTAGGTGAGTACACACACACACACACACACACACACACACACACACACACACACACACACACACACACACACACACACACACACACACACACACACACACACACACACACACACACAAGTAAGGAGGCATTTAGGGCGCTTTACACTGCCTACGTAAGGCCAGTCTTAGAGTATGCCGCCTCATCATGGAGTCCCCATCTGAAGAAGCATATAATGAAACTGGAAAAGGTTCAGAGGTTTGCAACGAGACTCGTCCCAGAGCTACGAGGGATGGGGTATGAAGGGCGCCTGAGGGAACTGTGCCTTACGACACTAGAAAGAAGAAGGGAGAGGGGGGACATGATAGGAACGTATAAGATACTCAGAGGAATTGACAGAGTGGACATAGACGAAATGTTTACACGGAATAGTAACAGAACGAGAGGACATGGATGGAAGCTTGAAACTCAGATGAGTCACAGAGATGTTAGGAAGTTTTCTTTTAGCATGAGAGAAGTGGGGAAATGGAATGCACTTCAGGGACAGGTTGTGGAAGCAAATACTATTCATAATTTTAAAACCAGGTATGATAGGGGAATGGGACAGGAGTCATTGCTGTAAACAACCGATGCTCGAAAGGCGGGATCCAAGAGTCAATGCTCCATCCTGCAGACACAACTAGGTGAGTACAACTAGGTGAGTACACACACACACACACACACACACACACACACACACACACACACACACACACACACACACACACACACACACACACACACACACACACACACACACACACACACACACACACAAGTAAGGAGGCATTTAGGGCGCTTTACACAGCCTACGTAAGGCCAGTCTTAGAGTATGCCGCCTCATCATGGAGTCCCCATCTGAAGAAGCATATAATGAAACTGGAAAAGGTTCAGAGGTTTGCAACGAGACTCGTCCCAGAGCTACGAGGGATGGGGTATGAAGAGCGCCTGAGGGAACTGTGCCTTACGACACTAGAAAGAAGAAGGGAGAGGGGGGACATGATAGGAACGTATAAGATACTCAGAGGAATTGACAGAGTGGACATAGACGAAATGTTCACACGGAATAGAAACAGAACGAGAGGACATGGATGGAAGCTTGAAACTCAGATGAGTCACAGAGATGTTAGGAAGTTTTCTTTTAGCGTGAGAGTAGTGGGGAAATGGAATGCACTTCAGGAACAGGTTGTGGAAGCAAATACTATTCATAATTTTAAAACCAGGTATGATAGGGAAATGGGACAGGAGTCATTGCTGTAAACAACCGATGCTCGAAAGGCGGGATCCAAGAGTCAATGCTCGATCCTGCAGACACAACTAGGTGAGTACACACACACACACACACACACACACACACACACACACACACACACACACACACACACACACACACACACACACACACACACACACACACACACACACACTCACACACACACACACACACACAAGTAAGGAGGCATTTAGGGCGCTTTACACTGCCTACGTAAGGCCAGTCTTAGAGTATGCCGCCTCATCATGGAGTCCCCATCTGAAGAAGCATATAATGAAACTGGAAAAGGTTCAGAGGTTTGCAACGAGACTCGTCCCAGAGCTACGAGGGATGGGGTATGAAGAGCGCCTGAGGGAACTGTGCCTTACGACACTAGAAAGAAGAAGGGAGAGGGGGGACATGATAGGAACGTATAAGATACTCAGAGGAATTGACAGAGTGGACATAGACGAAATGTTTACACGGAATAGTAACAGAACGAGAGGACATGGATGGAAGCTTGAAACTCAGATGAGTCACAGAGATGTTAGGAAGTTTTCTTTTAGCATGAGAGAAGTGGGGAAATGGAATGCACTTCAGGGACAGGTTGTGGAAGCAAATACTATTCATAATTTTAAAACCAGGTATGATAGGGGAATGGGACAGGAGTCATTGCTGTAAACAACCGATGCTCGAAAGGCGGGATCCAAGAGTCAATGCTCCATCCTGCAGACACAACTAGGTGAGTACAACTAGGTGAGTACACACACACACACACACACACACACACACACACACACACACACACACACACACACACACACACACACACACACACACACACACACAAGTAAGGAGGCATTTAGGGCGCTTTACACTGCCTACGTAAGGCCAGTCTTAGAGTATGCCGCCTCATCATGGAGTCCCCATCTGAAGAAGCATATAATGAAACTGGAAAAGGTTCAGAGGTTTGCAACGAGACTCGTCCCAGAGATACGAGGGATGGGGTATGAAGAGCGCCTGAGGGAACTGTGCCTTACGACACTAGAAAGAAGAAGGGAGAGGGGGGACATGATAGGAACGTATAAGATACTCAGAGGAATTGACAGAGTGGACATAGACGAAATGTTCACACGGAATAGAAACAGAACGAGAGGACATGGATGGAAGCTTGAAACTCAGATGAGTCACAGAGATGTTAGGAAGTTTTCTTTTAGCGTGAGAGTAGTGGGGAAATGGAATGCACTTCAGGAACAGGTTGTGGAAGCAAATACTATTCATAATTTTAAAACCAGGTATGATAGGGATATGGGACAGGAGTCATTGCTGTAAACAACCGATGCTCGAAAGGCGGGATCCAAGAGTCAATGCTCGATCCTGCAGACACAACTAGGTGAGTACACACACACACACACACACACACACACACACACACACACACACACACACACACACACACACACACACACACACACACACACACACACACACTCACACACACACACACACACACAAGTAAGGAGGCATTTAGGGCGCTTTACACTGCCTACGTAAGGCCAGTCTTAGAGTATGCCGCCTCATCATGGAGTCCCCATCTGAAGAAGCATATAATGAAACTGGAAAAGGTTCAGAGGTTTGCAACGAGACTCGTCCCAGAGCTACGAGGGATGGGGTATGAAGAGCGCCTGAGGGAACTGTGCCTTACGACACTAGAAAGAAGAAGGGAGAGGGGGGACATGATAGGAATGTATAAGATACTCAGAGGAATTGACAGAGTGGACATAGACGAAATGTTCACACGGAATAGTAACAGAACGAGAGGACATGGATGGAAGCTTGAAACTCAGATGAGTCACAGAGATGTTAGGAAGTTTTCTTTTAGCGTGAGAGTAGTGGGGAAATATAATGCACTTCAGGAACAGGTTGTGGAAGCAAATACTATTCATAATTTTAAAACCAGGTATGATAGGGAAATGGGACAGGAGTCATTGCTGTAAACAACCGATGCTCGAAAGGCGGGATCCAAGAGTCAATGCTCGATCCTGCAGACACAACTAGGTGAGTACAACTAGGTGAGTACACACACACACACACACACACACACACACACACACACACACACACACACACACACACACACACACACACACACACACACACACAAGTAAGGAGGCATTTAGGGCGCTTTACACTGCCTACGTAAGGCCAGTCTTAGAGTATGCCGCCTCATCATGGAGTCCCCATCTGAAGAAGCATATAATGAAACTGGAAAAGGTTCAGAGGTTTGCAACGAGACTCGTCCCAGAGCTACGAGGGATGGGGTATGAAGAGCGCCTGAGGGAACTGTGCCTTACGACACTAGAAAGAAGAAGGGAGAGGGGGGACATGATAGGAACGTATAAGATACTCAGAGGAATTGACAGAGTGGACATAGACGAAATGTTTACACGGAATAGTAACAGAACGAGAGGACATGGATGGAAGCTTGAAACTCAGATGAGTCACAGAGATGTTAGGAAGTTTTCTTTTAGCGTGAGAGTAGTGGGGAAATGGAATGTACTTCAGAAACAGGTTGTGGAAGCAAATACTATTCATAATTTTAAAACCAGGTGTGATAGGGAAATGGGACAGGAGTCATTGCTGTAAACAACCGATGCTCGAAAGGCGGGATCCAAGAGTCAATGCTCGATCCTGCAGACACAACTAGGTGAGAACAACTAGGTGAGTACACACACACACACACACACACACACACACACACACACACACACACACACACACACACACACACACACACACACACACACACACACACACACTCACACACACACACACACACACAAGTAAGAAGGCATTTAGGGCGCTTTACACTGCCTACGTAAGGCCAGTCTTAGAGTATGCCGCCTCATCATGGAGTCCCCATCTGAAGAAGCATATAATGAAACTGGAAAAGGTTCAGAGGTTTGCAACGAGACTCGTCCCAGAGCTACGAGGGATGGGGTATGAAGAGCGCCTGAGGGAACTGTGCCTTACGACACTAGAAAGAAGAAGGGAGAGGGGGGACATGATAGGAACGTATAAGATACTCAGAGGAATTGACAGAGTGGACATAGACGAAATGTTTACACGGAATAGTAACAGAACGAGAGGACATGGATGGAAGCTTGAAACTCAGATGAGTCACAGAGATGTTAGGAAGTTTTCTTTTAGCGTGAGAGTAGTGGGGAAATGGAATGTACTTCAGAAACAGGTTGTGGAAGCAAATACTATTCATAATTTTAAAACCAGGTGTGATAGGGAAATGGGACAGGAGTCATTGCTGTAAACAACCGATGCTCGAAAGGCGGGATCCAAGAGTCAATGCTCGATCCTGCAGACACAACTAGGTGAGTACAACTAGGTGAGTACACACACACACACACACACACACACACACACACACACACACACACACACACACACACACACACACACACACACACACACACACACACACACACACACACACACACACACACAAGTAAGGAGGCATTTAGGGCACTTTACACTGCCTACGTAAGGCCAGTCTTAGAGTATGCCGCCTCATCACGGAGTCCCCATCTGAAGAAGCATATAATGAAACTGGAAAAGGTTCAGAGGTTTGCAACGAGACTCGTCCCAGAGCTACGAGGGATGGGGTATGAAGAGCGCCTGAGGGAACTGTGCCTTACGACACTAGAAAGAAGAAGGGAGAGGGGGGACATGATAGGAACGTATAAGATACTCAGAGGAATTGACAGAGTGGACATAGACGAAATGTTCACACGGAATAGTTACAGAACGAGAGGACATGGATGGAAGCTTGAAACTCAGATGAGTCACAGA
>NW_027190091.1:0-55244 GCF_040958095.1 Procambarus clarkii
CTTTCCCACCAGGAGACTCGAAACCCTAGCCAGCACAGAAGCCTTCCAGCAACTGGCATAACAGGTACGCCTTACCACTCCACCACCTGCTCAGACCCTTAAAAGAGATGGTAATTTCGGAGTATTTATACACTCCAAAGACCACCACCTCCCAAGAGCACTAGAGCAAAGTGAGGGGTCATTTTTACGTTTTTTCATCAAGTCCCTGTTAATATTGGAGAACACTGTGTCTATGCTTAAGGCACAACTCTCCTAAACACGAGAGTGAAGTATACAACTTTAGAACACTTTCCCACCAGGAGACTCGAACCCTAGCCAGCACAGAAGCCTTCCAGCAACTGGCATACAGGTACGCCTTAACCCACTCCACCACCTGCTCAGATCCTTAAAAGAGATGGTAATTTCGGAGTATTTATACACTCCAAAGACCACCACCTCCCAAGAGCACTAGAGCAAGTGAGGGGTCATTTTTACGTTTTTTCATCAAGTCCCTGTTAATATGGGAGAACACTGTGTCTATGCTTAAGGCACAACTCTCCTAAACACGAGAGTGAAGTATACAACTTTAGACACTTTCCCACCAGGAGACTCGAACCTAGCCAGCACAGAAGCCTTCCAGCAATGGCATAACAGGTATGCCTTAACCCACTCCACCACCTGCTCAGACCCTTAAAAGAGATGGTAATTTCGGAGTATTTATACACTCCAAAGACCACCACCTCCCAAGAGCACTAGAGCAAGTGAGGGGTCATTTTTACGTTTTTTCATCAAGTCCCTGTTAATATGGGAGAACACTGTGTCTATGCTTAAGGCACAACTCTCCTAAACACGAGAGTGAAGTATACAACTTTAGAACACTTTCCCACCAGGAGACTCGAACCCTAGCCAGCACAGAAGCCTTCCAGCAACTGGCATAACAGGTACGCCTTAACCCACTCCACCACCTGCTCAGACCCTTAAAAGAGATGGTAATTTCGGAGTATTTATACACTCCAAAGACCACCACCTCCCAAGAGCACTGAGCAAGTGAGGGGTCATTTTTACGTTTTTTCATCAAGTCCCTGTTAATATTGGGAGAACACTGTGTCTATGCTTAAGGCACAACTCTCCTAAACACGAGAGTGAAGTATACAACTTTAGAACACTTTCCCACCAGGAGACTCGAACCCTAGCCAGCACAGAAGCCTTCCAGCAACTGGCATAACAGGTACGCCTTAACCCACTCCACCACCTGCTCAGACCCTTAAAAGAGATGGTAATTTCAGAGTATTTATACACTCCAAAGACCACCACCTCCCAAGAGCACTAGAGCAAGTGAGGGGTCATTTTTACGTTTTTTCATCAAGTCCCTGTTAATATGGGAGAACACTGTGTCTATGCTTAAGGCACAACTCTCCTAAACACGAGAGTGAAGTATACAACTTTAGAACATTTCCCACCAGGAGACTCGAACCCTAGCCAGCACAGAAGCCTTCCAGCAACTGGCATAACAGGTATGCCTTAACCCACTCCACCACCTGCTCAGACCCTTAAAAGAGATGGTAATTTCGGAGTATTTATACACTCCAAAGACCACCACCTCCCAAGAGCACTAGAGCAAGTGAGGGGTCATTTTTACGTTTTTTCATCAAGTCCCTGTTAATATGGGAGAACACTGTGTCTATGCTTAAGGCACAACTCTCCAAAACACGAGAGTGAAGTATACAACTTTAGAACACTTTCCCACCAGGAGACTCGAACCCTAGCCAGCACAGAAGCCTTCCAGCAACTGGCATAACAGGTACGCCTTAACCCACTCCACCACCTGCTCAGACCCTTAAAGAGATGGTAATTTCGGAGTATTTATATACTCCAAAGACCACCACCTCCCAAGAGCACTAGAGCAAGTGAGGGGTCATTTTTACGTTTTTTCATCAAGTCCCTGTTAATATGGGAGAACACTGTGTCTATGCTTAAGGCACAACTCTCCTAAACACGAGAGTGAAGTATACAACTTTAGAACACTTTCCCACCAGGAGACTCGAACCCTAGCCAGCACAGAAGCCTTCCAGCAACTGGCATAACAGGTACGCCTTAACCCACTCCACCACCTGCTCAGACCCTTAAAAGAGATGGTAATTTCGGAGTATTTATACACTCCAAAGACCACCACCTCCCAAGAGCACTAGAGCAAGTGAGGGTCATTTTTACGTTTTTTCATCAAGTCCCTGTTAATATGGGAGAACACTGTGTCTATGCTTAAGGCACAACTCTCCTAAACACGAGAGTGAAGTATACAACTTTAGAACACTTTCCCACCAGGAGACTCGAACCCTAGCCACACAGAAGCCTTCCAGCAACTGGCATAACAGGTACGCCTTAACCCACTCCACCACCTGCTCAGACCCTTAAAAGAGATGGTAATTTCGGAGTATTTATACACTCCAAAGACCACCACCTCCCAAGAGCACTGAGCAAGTGAGGGGTCATTTTTACGTTTTTTCATCAAGTCCCTGTTAATATTGGAGAACACTGTGTCTATGCTTAAGGCACAACTCTCCTAAACACGAGAGTGAAGTATACAACTTTAGAACACTTTCCCACCAGGAGACTCGAACCCTAGCCAGCACAGAAGCCTTCCAGCAACTGGCATAACAGGTACGCCTTAACCCACTCCACCACCTGCTCAGACCCTTAAAAGAGATGGTAATTTCAGAGTATTTATACACTCCAAAGACCACCACCTCCAAGAGACTAGAGCAAGTGAGGGGTCATTTTACGTTTTTTCATCAAGTCCCTGTTAATATGGGAGAACACTGTGTCTATCTTAAGGCACAACTCTCCTAAACACGAGAGTGAAGTATACAACTTTAGAACACTTTCCCACCAGGAGACTCGAACCCTAGCCAGCACAGAAGCCTTCCAGCAACTGGCATAACAGGTACGCCTTAACCCACTCCACCACCTGCTCAGACCCTTAAAAGAGATTGGTAATTTCGGAGTATTTATACACTCCAAAGACCACCACCTCCCAAGAGCACTAGAGCAAGTGAGGGGTCATTTTTACGTTTTTTCATCAAGTCCCTGTTAATATGGGAGAACACTGTGTCTATGCTTAAGGCACAACTCTCCTAAACACGAGAGTGAAGTATACAACTTTAGAACACTTTCCCACCAGGAGACTCGAACCCTAGCCAGCACAGAAGCCTTCCAGCAACTGGCATAACAGGTACGCCTTAACCCACTCCACCACCTGCTCAGACCCTTAAAAGAGATGGTAATTTCGGAGTATTTATACACTCCAAAGACCACCACCTCCCAAGAGCACTAGAGCAAGTGAGGGGTCATTTTTACGTTTTTTCATCAAGTCCCTGTTAATATGGGAGAACACTGTGTCTATGCTTAAGGCACAACTCTCCTAAACACGAGAGTGAAGTATACAACTTTAGAACACTTTCCACCAGGAGACTCGAACCCTAGCCAGCACAGAAGCCTTCCAGCAACTGGCATAACAGGTACGCCTTAACCCACTCCACCACCTGCTCAGACCCTTAAAGAGATGGTAATTTCGGAGTATTTATATACTCCAAAGACCACCACCTCCCAAGAGCACTAGAGCAAGTGAGGGGTCATTTTTACGTTTTTTCATCAAGTCCCTGTTAATATGGAGAACACTGTGTCTATGCTTAAGGCACAACTCTCCTAAACACGAGAGTGAAGTATACAACTTTAGAACACTTTCCCACCAGGAGACTCGAACCCTAGCCAGCACAGAAGCCTTCCAGCAACTGGCATAACAGGTACGCCTTAACCCACTCCACCACCTGCTCAGACCCTTAAAAGAGATGGTAATTTCGGAGTATTTATACACTCCAAAGACCACCACCTCCCAAGAGCACTAGAGCAAGTGAGGGGTCATTTTTACGTTTTTTCATCAAGTCCTGTTAATATGGGAGAACACTGTGTCTATGCTTAAGGCACAACTCTCCTAAACACGAGAGTGAAGTATACAACTTTAGAACACTTTCCCACCAGGAGACTCGAACCCTAGCCAGCACAGAAGCCTTCCAGCAACTGGCATAACAGGTACGCCTTAACCCACTCCACCACCTGCTCAGACCCTTAAAAGAGATGGTAATTTCGGAGTATTTATACACTCCAAAGACCACCACCTCCCAAGAGCACTAGAGCAAGTGAGGGGTCATTTTTACGTTTTTTCATCAAGTCCCTGTTAATATGGGAGAACACTGTGTCTATGCTTAAGGCACAACTCTCCTAAACACGAGAGTGAAGTATACAACTTTAGAACACTTTCCCACCAGGAGACTCGAACCCTAGCCAGCACAGAAGCCTTCCAGCAACTGGCATAACAGGTACGCCTTAACCCACTCCACCACCTGCTCAGACCCTTAAAAGAGATGGTAATTTCGGAGTATTTATACACTCCAAAGACCACCACCTCCCAAGAGCACTAGAGCAAGTGAGGGGTCATTTTTACGTTTTTTCATCAAGTCCCTGTTAATATGGGAGAACACTGTGTCTATGCTTAAGGCACAACTCTCCTAAACACGAGAGTGAAGTATACAACTTTAGAACACTTTCCCACCAGGAGACTCGAACCCTAGCCAGCACAGAAGCCTTCCAGCAACTGGCATAACAGGTACGCCTTAACCCACTCCACCACCTGCTCAGACCCTTAAAAGAGATGGTAATTTCGGAGTATTTATACACTCCAAAGACCACCACCTCCCAAGAGCACTAGAGCAAGTGAGGGGTCATTTTTACGTTTTTTCATCAAGTCCCTGTTAATATGGAGAACACTGTGTCTATGCTTAAGGCACAACTCTCCTAAACACGAGAGTGAAGTATACAACTTTAGAACACTTTCCCACCAGGAGACTCGAACCCTAGCCAGCACAGAAGCCTTCCAGCAACTGGCATAACAGGTACGCCTTAACCCACTCCACCACCTGCTCAGACCCTTAAAAGAGATGGTAATTTCAGAGTATTTATACACTCCAAAGACCACCACCTCCCAAGAGCACTAGAGCAAGTGAGGGGTCATTTTTACGTTTTTTCATCAAGTCCCTGTTAATATGGGAGAACACTGTGTCTATGCTTAAGGCACAACTCTCCTAAACACGAGAGTGAAGTATACAACTTTAGAACACTTTCCCACCAGGAGACTCGAACCCTAGCCAGCACAGAAGCCTTCCAGCAACTGGCATAACAGGTACGCCTTAACCCACTCCACCACCTGCTCAGACCCTTAAAAGAGATGGTAATTTCGGAGTATTTATACACTCCAAAGACCACCACCTCCCAAGAGCACTAGAGCAAGTGAGGGGTCATTTTTACGTTTTTTCATCAAGTCCCTGTTAATATGGGAGAACACTGTGTCTATGCTTAAGGCACAACTCTCCTAAACACGAGAGTGAAGTATACAACTTTAGAACACTTTCCCACCAGGAGACTCGAACCCTAGCCAGCACAGAAGCCTTCCAGCAACTGGCATAACAGGTACGCCTTAACCCACTCCACCACCTGCTCAGACCCTTAAAAGAGATGGTAATTTCGGAGTATTTATACACTCCAAAGACCACCACCTCCCAAGAGCACTAGAGCAAGTGAGGGGTCATTTTTACGTTTTTTCATCAAGTCCCTGTTAATATGGGAGAACACTGTGTCTATGCTTAAGGCACAACTCTCCTAAACACGAGAGTGAAGTATACAACTTTAGAACACTTTCCCACCAGGAGACTCGAACCCTAGCCAGCACAGAAGCCTTCCAGCAACTGGCATAACAGGTACGCCTTAACACTTCCACCACCTGCTCAGACCCTTAAAAGAGATGGTAATTTCGGAGTATTTATACACTCCAAAGACCACCACCTCCCAAGAGCACTAGAGCAAGTGAGGGGTCATTTTTACGTTTTTTCATCAAGTCCCTGTTAATATGGAGAACACTGTGTCTATGCTTAAGGCACAACTCTCCTAAACACGAGAGTGAAGTATACAACTTTAGAACACTTTCCCACCAGGAGACTCGAACCCTAGCCAGCACAGAAGCCTTCCAGCAACTGGCATAACAGGTACGCCTTAACCCACTCCACCACCTGCTCAGACCCTTAAAAGAGATGGTAATTTCGGAGTATTTATACACTCCAAAGACCACCACCTCCCAAGAGCACTAGAGCAAGTGAGGGGTCATTTTTACGTTTTTTCATCAAGTCCCTGTTAATATGGAGAACACTGTGTCTATGCTTAAGGCACAACTCTCCTAAACACGAGAGTGAAGTATACAACTTTAGAACACTTTCCCACCAGGAGACTCGAACCCTAGCCAGCACAGAAGCCTTCCAGCAACTGGCATAACAGGTACGCCTTAACCCACTCCACCACCTGCTCAGACCCTTAAAAGAGATGGTAATTTCGGAGTATTTATACACTCCAAAGACCACCACCTCCCAAGAGCACTAGAGCAAGTGAGGGGTCATTTTTACGTTTTTTCATCAAGTCCCTGTTAATATGGGAGAACACTGTGTCTATGCTTAAGGCACAACTCTCCTAAACACGAGAGTGAAGTATACAACTTTAGAACACTTTCCCACCAGGAGACTCGAACCCTAGCCAGCACAGAAGCCTTCCAGCAACTGGCATAACAGGTACGCCTTAACCCACTCCACCACCTGCTCAGACCCTTAAAAGAGATGGTAATTTCGGAGTATTTATACACTCCAAAGACCACCACCTCCCAAGAGCACTAGAGCAAGTGAGGGGTCATTTTTACGTTTTTTCATCAAGTCCCTGTTAATATGGGAAGACACTGTGTCTATGCTTAAGGCACAACTCTCCTAAACACGAGAGTGAAGTATACAACTTTAGAACACTTTCCCACCAGGAGACTCGAACCCTAGCCAGCACAGAAGCCTTCCAGCAACTGGCATAACAGGTACGCCTTAACCCACTCCACCACCTGCTCAGACCCTTAAAAGAGATGGTAATTTCGGAGTATTTATACACTCCAAAGACCACCACCTCCCAAGAGCACTAGAGCAAGTGAGGGGTCATTTTTACGTTTTTTCATCAAGTCCCTGTTAATATGGGAGAACACTGTGTCTATGCTTAAGGCACAACTCTCCTAAACACGAGAGTGAAGTATACAACTTTAGAACACTTTCCCACCAGGAGACTCGAACCCTAGCCAGCACAGAAGCCTTCCAGCAACTGGCATAACAGGTACGCCTTAACCCACTCCACCACCTGCTCAGACCCTTAAAAGAGATGGTAATTTCGAGTATTTATACACTCCAAAGACCACCACCTCCCAAGAGCACTAGAGCAAGTGAGGGGTCATTTTTACGTTTTTTTCATCAAGTCCCTGTTAATATGGGAGAACACTGTGTCTATGCTTAAGGCACAACTCTCCTAAACACGAGAGTGAAGTATACAACTTTAGAACACTTTCCCACCAGGAGACTCGAACCCTAGCCAGCACAGAAGCCTTCCAGCAACTGGCATAACAGGTACGCCTTAACCCACTCCACCACCTGCTCAGACCCTTAAAAGAGATGGTAATTTCGGAGTATTTATACACTCCAAAGACCACCACCTCCCAAGAGCACTAGAGCAAGTGAGGGGTCATTTTTACGTTTTTTCATCAAGTCCCTGTTAATATGGGAGAACACTGTGTCTATGCTTAAGGCACAACTCTCCTAAACACGAGAGTGAAGTATACAACTTTAGAACACTTTCCCACCAGGAGACTCGAACCCTAGCCAGCACAGAAGCCTTCCAGCAACTGGCATAACAGGTATGCCTTAACCCACTCCACCACCTGCTCAGACCCTTAAAAGAGATGGTAATTTCGGAGTATTTATACACTCCAAAGACCACCACCTCCCAAGAGCACTAGAGCAAGTGAGGGGTCATTTTTACGTTTTTTTCATCAAGTCCCTGTTAATATGGGAGAACACTGTGTCTATGCTTAAGGCACAACTCTCCTAAACACGAGAGTGAAGTATACAACTTTAGAACACTTTCCCACCAGGAGACTCGAACCCTAGCCAGCACAGAAGCCTTCCAGCAACTGGCATAACAGGTACGCCTTAACCCACTCCACCACCTGCTCAGACCCTTAAAAGAGATGGTAATTTCGGAGTATTTATACACTCCAAAGACCACCACCTCCCAAGAGCACTAGAGCAAGTGAGGGGTCATTTTTACGTTTTTTTCATCAAGTCCCTGTTAATATGGGAGAACACTGTGTCTATGCTTAAGGCACAACTCTCCTAAACACGAGAGTGAAGTATACAACTTTAGAACACTTTCCCACCAGGAGACTCGAACCCTAGCCAGCACAGAAGCCTTCCAGCAACTGGCATAACAGGTACGCCTTAACCCACTCCACCACCTGCTCAGACCCTTAAAAGAGATGGTAATTTCGGAGTATTTATACACTCCAAAGACCACCACCTCCCAAGAGCACTAGAGCAAGTGAGGGGTCATTTTTACGTTTTTTCATCAAGTCCCTGTTAATATGGAGAACACTGTGTCTATGCTTAAGGCACAACTCTCCTAAACACGAGAGTGAAGTATACAACTTTAGAACACTTTCCCACCAGGAGACTCGAACCCTAGCCAGCACAGAAGCCTTCCAGCAACTGGCATAACAGGTACGCCTTAACCCACTCCACCACCTGCTCAGACCCTTAAAAGAGATGGTAATTTCGGAGTATTTATACACTCCAAAGACCACCACCTCCCAAGAGCACTAGAGCAAGTGAGGGGTCATTTTTACGTTTTTTCATCAAGTCCCTGTTAATATGGGAGAACACTGTGTCTATGCTTAAGGCACAACTCTCCTAAACACGAGAGTGAAGTATACAACTTTAGAACACTTTCCCACCAGGAGACTCGAACCCTAGCCAGCACAGAAGCCTTCCAGCAACTGGCATAACAGGTACGCCTTAACCCACTCCACCACCTGCTCAGACCCTTAAAAGAGATGGTAATTTCGGAGTATTTATACACTCCAAAGACCACCACCTCCCAAGAGCACTAGAGCAAGTGAGGGGTCATTTTTACGTTTTTTCATCAAGTCCCTGTTAATATGGGAGAACACTGTGTCTATGCTTAAGGCACAACTCTCCTAAACACGAGAGTGAAGTATACAACTTTAGAACACTTTCCCACAGGAGACTCGAACCCTAGCCAGCACAGAAGCCTTCCAGCAACTGGCATAACAGGTACGCCTTAACCCACTCCACCACCTGCTCAGACCCTTAAAAGAGATGGTAATTTCGGAGTATTTATACACTCCAAAGACCACCACCTCCCAAGAGCACTAGAGCAAGTGAGGGGTCATTTTTACGTTTTTTCATCAAGTCCCTGTTAATATGGGAGAACACTGTGTCTATGCTTAAGGCACAACTCTCCTAAACACGAGAGTGAAGTATACAACTTTAGAACACTTTCCCACCAGGAGACTCGAACCCTAGCCAGCACAGAAGCCTTCCAGCAACTGGCATAACAGGTACGCCTTAACCCACTCCACCACCTGCTCAGACCCTTAAAAGAGATGGTAATTTCGGAGTATTTATACACTCCAAAGACCACCACCTCCCAAGAGCACTAGAGCAAGTGAGGGGTCATTTTTACGTTTTTTTCATCAAGTCCCTGTTAATATGGGAGAACACTGTGTCTATGCTTAAGGCACAACTCTCCTAAACACGAGAGTGAAGTATACAACTTTAGAACACTTTCCACCAGGAGACTCGAACCCTAGCCAGCACAGAAGCCTTCCAGCAATTGGCATAACAGGTATGCCTTAACCCACTCCACCACCTGCTCAGACCCTTAAAAGAGATGGTAATTTCGGAGTATTTATACACTCCAAAGACCACCACCTCCCAAGAGCACTAGAGCAAGTGAGGGGTCATTTTTACGTTTTTTCATCAAGTCCCTGTTAATATGGGAGAACACTGTGTCTATGCTTAAGGCACAACTCTCCTAAACACGAGAGTGAAGTATACAACTTTAGAACACTTTCCCACCAGGAGACTCGAACCCTAGCCAGCACAGAAGCCTTCCAACAACTGGCATAACAGGTACGCCTTAACCCACTCCACCATCTGCTCAGACCCTTAAAAGAGATGGTAATTTCGGAGTATTTATACACTCCAAAGACCACCACCTCCCAAGAGCACTAGAGCAAGTGAGGGGTCATTTTTACGTTTTTTCATCAAGTCCCTGTTAATATGGGAGAACACTGTGTCTATGCTTAAGGCACAACTCTCCTAAACACGAGAGTGAAGTATACAACTTTAGAACACTTTCCCACCAGGAGACTCGAACCCTAGCCAGCACAGAAGCCTTCCAGCAACTGGCATAACAGGTACGCCTTAACCCACTCCACCACCTGCTCAGACCCTTAAAAGAGATGGTAATTTCAGAGTATTTATACACTCCAAAGACCACCACCTCCCAAGAGCACTAGAGCAAGTGAGGGGTCATTTTTACGTTTTTTCATCAAGTCCCTGTTAATATGGGAGAACACTGTGTCTATGCTTAAGGCACAACTCTCCTAAACACGAGAGTGAAGTATACAACTTTAGAACACTTTCCCACCAGGAGACTCGAACCCTAGCCAGCACAGAAGCCTTCCAGCAACTGGCATAACAGGTACGCCTTAACCCACTCCACCACCTGCTCAGACCCTTAAAAGAGATGGTAATTTCGGAGTATTTATACACTCCAAAGACCACCACCTCCCAAGAGCACTAGAGCAAGTGAGGGGTCATTTTTACGTTTTTTCATCAAGTCCCTGTTAATATGGGAGAACACTGTGTCTATGCTTAAGGCACAACTCTCCTAAACACGAGAGTGAAGTATACAACTTTAGAACACTTTCCCACCAGGAGACTCGAACCCTAGCCAGCACAGAAGCCTTCCAGCAACTGGCATAACAGGTACGCCTTAACCCACTCCACCACCTGCTCAGACCCTTAAAAGAGATGGTAATTTCAGAGTATTTATACACTCCAAAGACCACCACCTCCCAAGAGCACTAGAGCAAGTGAGGGGTCATTTTTACGTTTTTTCATCAAGTCCCTGTTAATATGGGAGAACACTGTGTCTATGCTTAAGGCACAACTCTCCTAAACACGAGAGTGAAGTATACAACTTTAGAACACTTTCCCACCAGGAGACTCGAACCCTAGCCAGCACAGAAGCCTTCCAGCAACTGGCATAACAGGTACGCCTTAACCCACTCCACCACCTGCTCAGACCCTTAAAAGAGATGGTAATTTCGGAGTATTTATACACTCCTAAGACCACCACCTCCCAAGAGCACTAGAGCAAGTGAGGGGTCATTTTTACGTTTTTTCATCAAGTCCCTGTTAATATGGGAGAACACTGTGTCTATGCTTAAGGCACAACTCTCCTAAACACGAGAGTGAAGTATTCAACTTTAGAACACTTTCCCACCAGGAGACTCGAACCCTAGCCAGCACAGAAGCCTTCCAGCAACTGGCATAACAGGTACGCCTTAACCCACTCCACCACCTGCTCAGACCCTTAAAAGAGATGGTAATTTCTGAGTATTTATACACTCCTAAGACCACCACCTCCCAAGAGCACTAGAGCAAGTGAGGGGTCATTTTTACGTTTTTTCATCAAGTCCCTGTTAATATGGGAGAACACTGTGTCTATGCTTAAGGCACAACTCTCCTAAACACGAGAGTGAAGTATACAACTTTAGAACACTTTCCCACCAGGAGACTCGAACCCTAGCCAGCACAGAAGCCTTCCAGCAACTGGCATAACAGGTACGCCTTAACCCACTCCACCACCTGCTCAGACCCTTAAAAGAGATGGTAATTTCGGAGTATTTATACACTCCAAAGACCACCACCTCCCAAGAGCACTAGAGCAAGTGAGGGGTCATTTTTACGTTTTTTCATCAAGTCCCTGTTAATATGGGAGAACACTGTGTCTATGCTTAAGGCACAACTCTCCTAAACACGAGAGTGAAGTATACAACTTTAGAACACTTTCCCACCAGGAGACTCGAACCCTAGCCAGCACAGAAGCCTTCCAGCAACTGGCATAACAGGTACGCCTTAACCCACTCCACCACCTGCTCAGACCCTTAAAAGAGATGGTAATTTCGGAGTATTTATACACTCCAAAGACCACCACCTCCCAAGAGCACTAGAGCAAGTGAGGGGTCATTTTTACGTTTTTTCATCAAGTCCCTGTTAATATTGGAGAACACTGTGTCTATGCTTAAGGCACAACTCTCCTAAACACGAGAGTGAAGTATACAACTTTAGAACACTTTCCCACCAGGAGACTCGAACCCTAGCCAGCACAGAAGCCTTCCAGCAACTGGCATAACAGGTACGCCTTAACCCACTCCACCACCTGCTCAGACCCTTAAAAGAGATGGTAATTTCAGAGTATTTATACACTCCAAAGACCACCACCTCCCAAGAGCACTAGAGCAAGTGAGGGGTCATTTTTACGTTTTTTCATCAAGTCCCTGTTAATATGGGAGAACACTGTGTCTATGCTTAAGGCACAACTCTCCTAAACACGAGAGTGAAGTATACAACTTTAGAACACTTTCCCACCAGGAGACTCGAACCCTAGCCAGCACAGAAGCCTTCCAGCAACTGGCATAACAGGTACGCCTTAACCCACTCCACCACCTGCTCAGACCCTTAAAAGAGATGGTAATTTCGGAGTATTTATACACTCCTAAGACCACCACCTCCCAAGAGCACTAGAGCAAGTGAGGGGTCATTTTTACGTTTTTTCATCAAGTCCCTGTTAATATGGGAGAACACTGTGTCTATGCTTAAGGCACAACTCTCCTAAACACGAGAGTGAAGTATTCAACTTTAGAACACTTTCCCACCAGGAGACTCGAACCCTAGCCAGCACAGAAGCCTTCCAGCAACTGGCATAACAGGTACGCCTTAACCCACTCCACCACCTGCTCAGACCCTTAAAAGAGATGGTAATTTCGGAGTATTTATACACTCCTAAGACCACCACCTCCCAAGAGCACTAGAGCAAGTGAGGGGTCATTTTTACGTTTTTTCATCAAGTCCCTGTTAATATGGGAGAACACTGTGTCTATGCTTAAGGCACAACTCTCCTAAACACGAGAGTGAAGTATACAACTTTAGAACACTTTCCCACCAGGAGACTCGAACCCTAGCCAGCACAGAAGCCTTCCAACAACTGGCATAACAGGTACGCCTTAACCCACTCCACCACCTGCTCAGACCCTTAAAAGAGATGGTAATTTCGGAGTATTTATACACTCCAAAGACCACCACCTCCCAAGAGCACTAGAGCAAGTGAGGGGTCATTTTTACGTTTTTTCATCAAGTCCCTGTTAATATGGGAGAACACTGTGTCTATGCTTAAGGCACAACTCTCCTAAACACGAGAGTGAAGTATACAACTTTAGAACACTTTCCCACCAGGAGACTCGAACCCTAGCCAGCACAGAAGCCTTCCAGCAACTGGCATAACAGGTACGCCTTAACCCACTCCACCACCTGCTCAGACCCTTAAAAGAGATGGTAATTTCGGAGTATTTATACACTCCAAAGACCACCACCTCCCAAGAGCACTAGAGCAAGTGAGGGGTCATTTTTACGTTTTTTCATCAAGTCCCTGTTAATATAGGAGAACACTGTGTCTATGCTTAAGGCACAACTCTCCTAAACACGAGAGTGAAGTATACAACTTTAGAACACTTTCCCACCAGGAGACTCGAACCCTAGCCAGCACAGAAGCCTTCCAGCAACTGGCATAACAGGTACGCCTTAACCCACTCCAACACCTGCTCAGACCCTTAAAAGACATGGTAATTTCAGAGTATTTATACACTCCTAAGACCACCACCACCCAAGAGCACTAGTGCAAGTGAGGGGTCATTTTTACGTTTTTTCATCAAGTCCCTGTTAATATGGGAGAACACTGTGTCTATGCTTAAGGCACAACTCTCCTAAACACGAGAGTGAAGTATACAACTTTAGAACACTTTCCCACCAGGAGACTCGAACCCTAGCCAGCACAGAAGCCATCCAGCAATTGGCATAACAGGTATGCCTTAACCCACTCCACCACCTGCTCAGACCCATAAAAGAGATGGTAATTTCAGGAGTATTTATACACTCCAAAGACCACCACCTCCCAAGAGCACTAGAGCAAGTGAGGGGTCATTTTTACGTTTTTTCATCAAGTCCCTGTTAATATGGGAGAACACTGTGTCTATGCTTAAGGCACAACTCTCCTAAACACGAGAGTGAAGTATACAACTTTAGAACACTTTCCCACCAGGAGACTCGAACCCTAGCCAGCACAGAAGCCTTCCAGCAACTGGCATAACAGGTACGCCTTAACCCACTCCACCACCTGCTCAGACCCTTAAAAGAGATGGTAATTTCGGAGTATTTATACACTCCAAAGACCACCACCTCCCAAGAGCACTAGAGCAAGTGAGGTGTCATTTTTACGTTTTTTCATCAAGTCCCTGTTAATATGGGAAAACACTGTGTCTATGCTTAAGGCACAACTCTCCTAAACACGAGAGTGAAGTATTCAACTTTAGAACACTTTCCCACCAGGAGACTCGAACCCTAGCCAGCACAGAAGCCTTCCAGCAACTGGCATAACAGGTACGCCTTAACCCACTCCACCACCTGCTCAGACCCTTAAAAGAGATGGTAATTTCGGAGTATTTATACATTCCAAAGACCACCACCTCCCAAGAGCACTAGAGCAAGTGAGGGATCATTTTTATGTTTTTTCATCAAGTCCCTGTTAATATGGGAGAACACTGTGTCTATGCTTAAGGCACAACTCTCCTAAACACGAGAGTGAAGTATACAACTTTAGAACACTTTCCCACCAGGAGACTCGAACCCTAGCCAGCACAGAAGCCTTCCAGCAACTGGCATAACAGGTACGCCTTAACCCACTCCACCACCTGCTCAGACCCTTAAAAGAGATGGTAATTTCAGAGTATTTATACACTCCAAAGACCACCACCTCCCAAGAGCACTAGAGCAAGTGAGGGGTCATTTTTACGTTTTTTCATCAAGTCCCTGTTAATATGGGAGAACACTGTGTCTATGCTTAAGGCACAACTCTCCTAAACACGAGAGTGAAGAATACAACTTTAGAACACTTTCCCACCAGGAGACTCGAACCCTAGCCAGCACAGAAGCCTTCCAGCAACTGGCATAACAGGTACGCCTTAACCCACTCCACCACCTGCTCAGACCCTTAAAAGAGATGGTAATTTCGGAGTATTTATACACTCCAAAGACCACCACCTCCCAAAAGCACTAGAGCAAGTGAGGGGTCATTTTTACGTTTTTTCATCAAGTCCCTGTTAATATGGGAGAACACTGTGTCTATGCTTAACACTTTCGCGCTTTCGATTAGAGATAACTCGTCACTGGTTTTTCTTACGATTCCGCATAACTGCCTACTTTTCTCGTCAATTGAAAAAATATTTCTATAAATTCCATTTTTAACCGAAATGGATGGGGATACTTTTGTTTTGTAGAGAATTTATTTGCGAATTTTTTGTTACCAGAATGAATATTATATCACATAAACTTCTATGAGTAAAAAAAAAAATACACAAAGTATGTTTGGGGGTGTGGCGAGCGTGTGGCAGTGGGTTCCCTTTAGCCGTTGATATATCCAACACGTGGGAAATATTTGTATGTGTTATGTATATGTCTGTGTAGGGAATTTTACTGCGATCACTGTCATACAAAGTATAAAATGTTTCAACAAGTATAAACATGACAAACATCAAACGAACGAAAACAATGCATTCGTTTCTGCCGCGAACGCATACTGAGCGACGTGGTTCTATATTTGGCGCTTCTCTTACACATGCTTTGTACAAATGTTATACAGTTCATCTTATAGAAAATTTTATTGCGAACACATTGGTATAAAAAAGAAATACGTACATAGAAAAGTAGGGTCAGGAAACGTATAAACTTTCCAAGCATGATTTCCCCCCTGTGTTTTCGCCAGTGCGCTCGCGGCTAACTACTCTCCACTTCACACACTCTTGCGGGTGGGCAATTACCTATATTAAACATTCATGTGCATATGTCCGTGTAGAGACTTTTATTGCGATTCCAATGATACCAAAATTAGCGATGTAGGACAACTGTAGGCTTCGCAACCATTAAGAGAGTGGAAACATTTTGTTGCTGTTTGGCGCTCTCGGCGAGTGATCTGCATAGTTTTTTATTTGGTGTTGATACTCCTTATGCTTGGGCGGCATTTTATAGGTATGCTCTTATAGACAATTTTATTGCGAACACAGTGACACCAAATTTAAATACGTGCGCCTTCAATTATTGTCAGGACAGTCAAAAGAGTGTACACTTTTTCGGTCTTACCGCGTAGGCGCGCGAAGTGCCGAAAGCATATAGGGCATTGTTTTTTTTTGAGCGCCGAGAGCGCGAAAGTGTTAAGACACAACTCTCCTAAACACGAGAGTGAAGTATACAACTTTAGAACACTTTCCCACCAGGAGACTCGAACCCTAGCCAGCACAGAAGCCTTCCAGAAACTGGCATAACAGGTACGCCTTAACCCACTCCACCACCTGCTCAGACCCTTAAAAGAGATGGTAATTTTGGAGTATTTATACACTCCAAAGACCACCACCTCCCAAGAGCACTTGAGCAAGTGAGGGGTCATTTTTACGTTTTTTCATCAAGTCCCTGTTAATATTGGATAACACTGTGTCTATGCTTAAGGCACAACTCTCCTAAACACGAGAGTGAAGTATACAACTTTAGAACACTTTCCCACCAGGAGACTCGAACCCTAGCCAGCACAGAAGCCTTCCAGCAACTGGCATAACAGGTACGCCTTAACCCACTCCAACACCTGCTCAGACCCTTAAAAGAGATGGTAATTTCGGAGTATTTATACACTCCTAAGACCACCACCTCCCAAGAGCACTAGAGCAAGTGACGGGTCATTTTTACGTTTTTTCATCAAGTCCCTGTTAATATGGGAGAACACTGTGTCTATGCTTAAGGCACAACTCTCCTAAACACGAGAGTGAAGTATACAACTTTAGAACACTTTCCCACCAGGAGACTCGAACCCTAGCCAGCACAGAAGCCTTCCAGCAACTGGCATAACAGGTACGCCTTAACCCACTCCACCACCTGCTCAGACCCTTAAAAGAGATGGTAATTTCGGAGTATTTATACACTCCAAAGACCACCACCTCCTAAGAGCACTAGAGCAAGTGAGGGGTCATTTTTACGTTTTTTCATCAAGTCCCTGTTAATATAGGAGAACACTGTGTCTATGCTTAAGGCACAACTCTCCTAAACACGAGAGTGAAGTATACAACTTTAGAACACTTTCCCACCAGGAGACTCGAACCCTAGCCAGCACAGAAGCCTTCCAGCAACTGGCATAACAGGTACGCCTTAACCCACTCCACCACCTGCTCAGACCCTTAAAAGAGATGGTAATTTCAGAGTATTTATACACTCCAAAGACCACCACCTCCCAAGAGCACTAGAGCAAGTGAGGGGTCATTTTTACGTTTTTTCATCAAGTCCCTGTTAATATTGGAGAACACTGTGTCTATGCTTAAGGCACAACTCTCCTAAACACGAGAGTGAAGTATACAACTTTAGAACACTTTCCCACCAGGAGACTCGAACCCTAGCCAGCACAGAAGCCTTCCAGCAACTGGCATAACAGGTACGCCTTAACCCACTCCACCACCTGCTCAGACCCTTAAAAGAGATGGTAATTTCAGAGTATTTATACACTCCAAAGACCACCACCTCCCAAGAGCACTAGAGCAAGTGAGGGGTCATTTTTACGTTTTTTCATCAAGTCCCTGTTAATATGGGAGAACACTGTGTCTATGCTTAAGGCACAACTCTCCTAAACACGAGAGTGAAGTGTACAACTTTAGAACACTTTCCCACCAGGAGACTCGAACCCTAGCCAGCACAGAAGCCTTCCAGCAATTGGCATAACAGGTATGCCTTAACCCACTCCACCACCTGCTCAGACCCTTAAAAGAGATGGTAATTTCGGAGTATTTATACACTCCAAAGACCACCACCTCCCAAGAGCACTAGAGCAAGTGAGGGGTCATTTTTACGTTTTTTCATCAAGTCCCTGTTAATATGGGAGAACACTGTGTCTATGCTTAAGGCACAACTCTCCTAAACACGAGAGTGAAGTATACAACTTTAGAACACTTTCCCACCAGGAGACTCGAACCCTAGCCAGCACAGAAGCCTTCCAGCAACTGGCATAACAGGTACGCCTTAACCCACTCCACCACCTGCTCAGACCCTTAAAAGAGATGGTAATTTCTGAGTATTTATACACTCCAAAGACCACCACCTCCCAAGAGCACTAGAGCAAGTGAGGGGTCATTTTTACGTTTTTTCATCAAGTCCCTGGTAATATGGGAGAACACTGTCTATGCTTAAGGCACAACTCTCCTAAACACGAGAGTGAAATATACAACTTTAGAACACTTTCCCACCAGGAGACTCGAACCCTAGCCAGCACAGAAGCCTTCCAGCAACTGGCATAACAGGTACGCCTTAACCCACTCCACCACCTGCTCAGACCCTTAAAAGAGATGGTAATTTCGGAGTATTTATACACTCCAAAGACCACCACCTCCCAAGAGCACTTGAGCAAGTGAGGGGTAATTTTTACGTTTTTTCATCAAGTCCCTGTTAATATTGGAGAACACTGTGTCTATGCTTAAGGCACAACTCTCCTAAACACGAGAGTGAAGTATACAACTTTAGAACACTTTCCCACCAGGAGACTCGAACCCTAGCCAGCACAGAAGCCTTCCAGCAACTGGCATAACAGGTACGCCTTAACCCACTCCACCACCTGCTCAGACCCTTAAAAGAGATGGTAATTTCAGAGTATTTATACACTCCAAAGACCACCACCTCCCAAGAGCACTAGAGCAAGTGAGGGGTCATTTTTACGTTTTTTCATCAAGTCCCTGTTAATATAGGAGAACACTGTGTCTATGCTTAAGGCACAACTCTCCTAAACACGAGAGTGAAGTATACAACTTTAGAACACTTTCCCACCAGGAGACTCGAACCCTAGCCAGCACAGAAGCCTTCCAGCAACTGGCATAACAGGTACGCCTTAACCCACTCCAACACCTGCTCAGACCCTTAAAAGACATGGTAATTTCGGAGTATTTATACACTCCTAAGACCACCACCACCCAAGAGCACTAGTGCAAGTGAGGGGTCATTTTTACGTTTTTTCATCAAGTCCCTGTTAATATGGGAGAACACTGTGTCTATGCTTAAGGCACAACTCTCCTAAACACGAGAGTGAAGTATACAACTTTAGAACACTTTCCCACCAGGAGACTCGAACCCTAGCCAGCACAGAAGCCATCCAGCAATTGGCATAACAGGTATGCCTTAACCCACTCCACCACCTGCTCAGACCCATAAAAGAGATGGTAATTTCGGAGTATTTATACACTCCAAAGACCACCACCTCCCAAGAGCACTAGAGCAAGTGAGGGGTCATTTTTACGTTTTTTCATCAAGTCCCTGTTAATATGGGAGAACACTGTGTCTATGCTTAAGGCACAACTCTCCTAAACACGAGAGTGAAGTATACAA
This sequence comes from Procambarus clarkii, assembly GCF_040958095.1. Taxonomy (NCBI): domain Eukaryota; kingdom Metazoa; phylum Arthropoda; class Malacostraca; order Decapoda; family Cambaridae; genus Procambarus; species Procambarus clarkii. The sequence goes on from NW_027190091.1 coordinate 19,704, forward strand.
CTTTAGAACACTTTCCCACCAGGAGACTCGAACCCTAGCCAGCACAGAAGCCTTCCAGCAACTGGCATAACAGGTACGCCTTAACCCACTCCACCACCTGCTCAGACCCTTAAAAGAGATGGTAATTTCGGAGTATTTATACACTCCAAAGACCACCACCTCCCAAGAGCACTAGAGCAAGTGAGGTGTCATTTTTACGTTTTTTCATCAAGTCCCTGTTAATATGGGAAAACACTGTGTCTATGCTTAAGGCACAACTCTCCTAAACACGAGAGTGAAGTATTCAACTTTAGAACACTTTCCCACCAGGAGACTCGAACCCTAGCCAGCACAGAAGCCTTCCAGCAACTGGCATAACAGGTACGCCTTAACCCACTCCACCACCTGCTCAGACCCTTAAAAGAGATGGTAATTTCGGAGTATTTATACATTCCAAAGACCACCACCTCCCAAGAGCACTAGAGCAAGTGAGGGGTCATTTTTATGTTTTTTCATCAAGTCCCTGTTAATATGGGAGAACACTGTGTCTATGCTTAAGGCACAACTCTCCTAAACACGAGAGTGAAGTATACAACTTTAGAACACTTTCCAACCAGGAGACTCGAACCCTAGCCAGCACAGAAGCCTTCCAGCAACTGGCATAACAGGTACGCCTTAACCCACTCCACCACCTGCTCAGACCCTTAAAAGAGATGGTAATTTCAGAGTATTTATACACTCCAAAGACCACCACCTCCCAAGAGCACTAGAGCAAGTGAGGGGTCATTTTTACGTTTTTTCATCAAGTCCCTGTTAATATGGGAGAACACTGTGTCTATGCTTAAGGCACAACTCTCCTAAACACGAGAGTGAAGTATACAACTTTAGAACACTTTCCCACCAGGAGACTCGAACCCTAGCCAGCACAGAAGCCATCCAGCAATTGGCATAACAGGTATGCCTTAACCCACTCCACCACCTGCTCAGACCCATTAAAAGAGATGGTAATTTCGGAGTATTTATACACTCCAAAGACCACCACCTCCCAAGAGCACTAGAGCAAGTGAGGGGTCATTTTTACGTTTTTTCATCAAGTCCCTGTTAATATGGGAGAACACTGTGTCTATGCTTAAGGCACAACTCTCCTAAACACGAGAGTGAAGTATACAACTTTAGAACACTTTCCCACCAGGAGACTCGAACCCTAGCCAGCACAGAAGCCTTCCAGCAACTGGCATAACAGGTACGCCTTAACCCACTCCACCACCTGCTCAGACCCTTAAAAGAGATGGTAATTTCGGAGTATTTATACACTCCAAAGACCACCACCTCCCAAGAGCACTAGAGCAAGTGAGGGGTCATTTTTACGTTTTTTCATCAAGTCCCTGTTAATATAGGGAGAACACTGTGTCTATGCTTAAGGCACAACTCTCCTAAACACGAGAGTGAAGTATACAACTTTAGAACACTTTCCCACCAGGAGACTCGAACCCTAGCCAGCACAGAAGCCTTCCAGCAACTGGCATAACAGGTACGCCTTAACCCACTCCAACACCTGCTCAGACCCTTAAAAGACATGGTAATTTCGGAGTATTTATACACTCCTAAGACCACCACCACCCAAGAGCACTAGTGCAAGTGAGGGGTCATTTTTACGTTTTTTCATCAAGTCCCTGTTAATATGGGAGAACACTGTGTCTATGCTTAAGGCACAACTCTCCTAAACACGAGAGTGAAGTATACAACTTTAGAACACTTTCCCACCAGGAGACTCGAACCCTAGCCAGCACAGAAGCCATTCCAGCAATTGGCATAACAGGTATGCCTTAACCCACTCCACCACCTGCTCAGACCCATAAAAGAGATGGTAATTTCGGAGTATTTATACACTCCAAAGACCACCACCTCCCAAGAGCACTAGAGCAAGTGAGGGGTCATTTTTACGTTTTTTCATCAAGTCCCTGTTAATATGGGAGAACACTGTGTCTATGCTTAAGGCACAACTCTCCTAAACACGAGAGTGAAGTATACAACTTTAGAACACTTTCCCACCAGGAGACTCGAACCCTAGCCAGCACAGAAGCCTTCCAGCAACTGGCATAACAGGTACGCCTTAACCCACTCCACCACCTGCTCAGACCCTTAAAAGAGATGGTAATTTCGGAGTATTTATACACTCCAAAGACCACCACCTCCCAAGAGCACTAGAGCAAGTGAGGTGTCATTTTTACGTTTTTTCATCAAGTCCCTGTTAATATGGGAAAACACTGTGTCTATGCTTAAGGCACAACTCTCCTAAACACGAGAGTGAAGTATTCAACTTTAGAACACTTTCCCACCAGGAGACTCGAACCCTAGCCAGCACAGAAGCCTTCCAGCAACTGGCATAACAGGTACGCCTTAACCCACTCCACCACCTGCTCAGACCCTTAAAAGAGATGGTAATTTCGGAGTATTTATACATTCCAAAGACCACCACCTCCCAAGAGCACTAGAGCAAGTGAGGGGTCATTTTTATGTTTTTTCATCAAGTCCCTGTTAATATGGGAGAACACTGTGTCTATGCTTAAGGCACAACTCTCCTAAACACGAGAGTGAAGTATACAACTTTAGAACACTTTCAAACCAGGAGACTCGAACCCTAGCCAGCACAGAAGCCTTCCAGCAACTGGCATAACAGGTACGCCTTAACCCACTCCACCACCTGCTCAGACCCTTAAAAGAGATGGTAATTTCAGAGTATTTATACACTCCAAAGACCACCACCTCCCAAGAGCACTAGAGCAAGTGAGGGGTCATTTTTACGTTTTTTCATCAAGTCCCTGTTAATATGGGAGAACACTGTGTCTATGCTTAAGGCACAACTCTCCTAAACACGAGAGTGAAGTATACAACTTTAGAACACTTTCCCACCAGGAGACTCGAACCCTAGCCAGCACAGAAGCCATCCAGCAATTGGCATAACAGGTATGCCTTAACCCACTCCACCACCTGCTCAGACCCATAAAAGAGATGGTAATTTCGGAGTATTTATACACTCCAAAGACCACCACCTCCCAAGAGCACTAGAGCAAGTGAGGGGTCATTTTTACGTTTTTTCATCAAGTCCCTGTTAATATGGGAGAACACTGTGTCTATGCTTAAGGCACAACTCTCCTAAACACGAGAGTGAAGTATACAACTTTAGAACACTTTCCCACCAGGAGACTCGAACCCTAGCCAGCACAGAAGCCTTCCAGCAACTGGCATAACAGGTACGCCTTAACCCACTCCACCACCTGCTCAGACCCTTAAAAGAGATGGTAATTTCGGAGTATTTATACACTCCAAAGACCACCACCTCCCAAGAGCACTAGAGCAAGTGAGGTGTCATTTTTACGTTTTTTCATCAAGTCCCTGTTAATATGGGAAAACACTGTGTCTATGCTTAAGGCACAACTCTCCTAAACACGAGAGTGAAGTATTCAACTTTAGAACACTTTCCCACCAGGAGACTCGAACCCTAGCCAGCACAGAAGCCTTCCAGCAACTGGCATAACAGGTACGCCTTAACCCACTCCACCACCTGCTCAGACCCTTAAAAGAGATGGTAATTTCGGAGTATTTATACATTCCAAAGACCACCACCTCCCAAGAGCACTAGAGCAAGTGAGGGGTCATTTTTATGTTTTTTCATCAAGTCCCTGTTAATATGGGAGAACACTGTGTCTATGCTTAAGGCACAACTCTCCTAAACACGAGAGTGAAGTATACAACTTTAGAACACTTTCAAACCAGGAGACTCGAACCCTAGCCAGCACAGAAGCCTTCCAGCAACTGGCATAACAGGTACGCCTTAACCCACTCCACCACCTGCTCAGACCCTTAAAAGAGATGGTAATTTCAGAGTATTTATACACTCCAAAGACCACCACCTCCCAAGAGCACTAGAGCAAGTGAGGGGTCATTTTTACGTTTTTTCATCAAGTCCCTGTTAATATGGGAGAACACTGTGTCTATGCTTAAGGCACAACTCTCCTAAACACGAGAGTGAAGTATACAACTTTAGAACACTTTCCCACCAGGAGACTCGAACCCTAGCCAGCACAGAAGCCTTCCAGCAACTGGCATAACAGGTACGCCTTAACCCACTCCACCACCTGCTCAGACCCTTAAAAGAGATGGTAATTTCGGAGTATTTATACACTCCAAAGACCACCACCTCCCAAGAGCACTAGAGCAAGTGAGGGGTCATTTTTACGTTTTTTCATCAAGTCCCTGTTAATATGGGAGAACACTGTGTCTATGCTTAAGGCACAACTCTCCTAAACACGAGAGTGAAGTATACAACTTTAGAACACTTTCCCACCAGGAGACTCGAACCCTAGCCAGCACAGAAGCCTTCCAGCAACTGGCATAACAGGTACGCCTTAACCCACTCCACCACCTGCTCAGACCCTTAAAAGAGATGGTAATTTCGGAGTATTTATACACTCCAAAGACCACCACCTCCCAAGAGCACTTGAGCAAGTGAGGGGTCATTTTTACGTTTTTTCATCAAGTCCCTGTTAATATTGGAGAACACTGTGTCTATGCTTAAGGCACAACTCTCCTAAACACGAGAGTGAAGTATACAACTTTAGAACACTTTCCCACCAGGAGACTCGAACCCTAGCCAGCACTGAAGCCTTCCAGCAACTGGCATAACAGGTACGCCTTAACCCACTCCACCACCTGCTCAGACCCATAAAAGAGATGGTAATTTCAGAGTATTTATACACTCCAAAGACCACCACCTCCCAAGAGCACTAGAGCAAGTGAGGGGTCATTTTTACGTTTTTTCATCAAGTCCCTGTTAATATGGGAGAACACTGTGTCTATGCTTAAGGCACAACTCTCCTAAACACGAGAGTGAAGAATACAACTTTAGAACACTTTCCCACCAGGAGACTCGAACCCTAGCCAGCACAGAAGCCTTCCAGCAACTGGCATAACAGGTACGCCTTAACCCACTCCACCACCTGCTCAGACCCTTAAAAGAGATGGTAATTTCGGAGTATTTATACACTCCAAAGACCACCACCTCCCAAAAGCACTAGAGCAAGTGAGGGGTCATTTTTACGTTTTTTCATCAAGTCCCTGTTAATATGGGAGAACACTGTGTCTATGCTTAACACTTTCGCGCTTTCGATTAGAGATAACTCGTCCCTGGTTTTTCTTACGATTCCGCATAACTGCCTACTTTTCTCGTCAATTGAAAAAATATTTCTATAAATTCCATTTTTAACCGAAATGGATGGGGATACTTTTGTTTTGTAGAGAATTTATTTGCGAATTTTTTGTTACCAGAATGAATATTATATCACATAAACTTCTATGAGTAAAAAAAAAAATACACAAAGTATGTTTGGGGGTGTGGCGAGCGTGTGGCAGTGGGTTCCCTTTAGCCGTTGATATATCCAACACGTGGGAAATATTTGTATGTGTTATGTATATGTCTGTGTAGGGAATTTTACTGCGATCACTGTCATACAAAGTATAAAATGTTTCAACAAGTATAAACATGACAAACATCAAACGAACGAAAACAATGCATTCGTTTCTGCCGCGAACGCATACTGAGCGACGTGGTTCTATATTTGGCGCTTCTCTTACACATGCTTTGTACAAATGTTATACAGTTCATCTTATAGAAAATTTTATTGCGAACACATTGGTATAAAAAAGAAATACGTACATAGAAAAGTAGGGTCAGGAAACGTATAAACTTTCCAAGCATGATTTCCCCCCTGTGTTTTCGCCAGTGCGCTCGCGGCTAACTACTCTCCACTTCACACACTCTTGCGGGTGGGCAATTACCTATATTAAACATTCATATGCATATGTCCGTGTAGAGACTTTTATTGCGATTCCAATGATACCAAAATTAGCGATGTAGGACAACTGTAGGCTTCGCAACCATTAAGAGAGTGGAAACATTTTGTTGCTGTTTGGCGCTCTCGGCGAGTGATCTGCATAGTTTTTTATTTGGTGTTGATACTCCTTATGCTTGGGCGGCATTTTATAGGTATGCTCTTATAGACAATTTTATTGCGAACACAGTGACACCAAATTTAAATACGTGCGCCTTCAATTATTGTCAGGACAGTCAAAAGAGTGTACACTTTTTCGGTCTTACCGCGTAGGCGCGCGAAGTGCGGAAAGCATATGGGGCATTGTTTTTTTTGAGCGCCGAGAGCGCGAAAGTGTTAAGACACAACTCTCCTAAACACGAGAGTGAAGTATACAACTTTAGAACACTTTCCCACCAGGAGACTCGAACCCTAGCCAGCACAGAAGCCTTCCAGAAACTGGCATAACAGGTACGCCTTAACCCACTCCACCACCTGCTCAGACCCTTAAAAGAGATGGTAATTTTGGAGTATTTATACACTCCAAAGACCACCACCTCCCAAGAGCACTTGAGCAAGTGAGGGGTCATTTTTACGTTTTTTCATCAAGTCCCTGTTAATATTGGATAACACTGTGTCTATGCTTAAGGCACAACTCTCCTAAACACGAGAGTGAAGTATACAACTTTAGAACACTTTCCCACCAGGAGACTCGAACCCTAGCCAGCACAGAAGCCTTCCAGCAACTGGCATAACAGGTACGCCTTAACCCACTCCACTACCTGCTCAGACCCTTAAAAGAGATGGTAATTTCGGAGTATTTATACACTCCAAAGACCACCACCTCCCAGGAGCACTAGAGCAAGTGAGGGGTCATTTTTACGTTTTTTCATCAAGTCCCTGTTAATATGGGAGAACACTGTGTCTATGCTTAAGGCACAACTCTCCTAAACACGAGAGTGAAGTATACAACTTTAGAACACTTTCCCACCAGGAGACTCGAACCCTAGCCAGCACAGAAGCCTTCCAGCAACTGGCATAACAGGTACGCCTTAACCCACTCCAACACCTGCTCAGACCCTTAAAAGAGATGGTAATTTCGGAGTATTTATACACTCCTAAGACCACCACCTCCCAAGAGCACTAGAGCAAGTGACGGGTCATTTTTACGTTTTTTCATCAAGTCCCTGTTAATATGGGAGAACACTGTGTCTATGCTTAAGGCACAACTCTCCTAAACACGAGAGTGAAGTATACAACTTTAGAACACTTTCCCACCAGGAGACTCGAACCCTAGCCAGCACAGAAGCCTTCCAGCAACTGGCATAACAGGTACGCCTTAACCCACTCCACCACCTGCTCAGACCCTTAAAAGAGATGGTAATTTCGGAGTATTTATACACTCCAAAGACCACCACCTCCCAAGAGCACTAGAGCAAGTGAGGGGTCATTTTTACGTTTTTTCATCAAGTCCCTGTTAATATAGGAGAACACTGTGTCTATGCTTAAGGCACAACTCTCCTAAACACGAGAGTGAAGTATACAACTTTAGAACACTTTCCCACCAGGAGACTCGAACCCTAGCCAGCACAGAAGCCTTCCAGCAACTGGCATAACAGGTACGCCTTAACCCACTCCACCACCTGCTCAGACCCTTAAAAGAGATGGTAATTTCAGAGTATTTATACACTCCAAAGACCACCACCTCCCAAGAGCACTAGAGCAAGTGAGGGGTCATTTTTACGTTTTTTCATCAAGTCCCTGTTAATATTGGAGAACACTGTGTCTATGCTTAAGGCACAACTCTCCTAAACACGAGAGTGAAGTATACAACTTTAGAACACTTTCCCACCAGGAGACTCGAACCATAGCCAGCACAGAAGCCTTCCAGCAACTGGCATAACAGGTACGCCTTAACCCACTCCACCACCTGCTCAGACCCTTAAAAGAGATGGTAATTTCAGAGTATTTATACACTCCAAAGACCACCACCTCCCAAGAGCACTAGAGCAAGTGAGGGGTCATTTTTACGTTTTTTCATCAAGTCCCTGTTAATATGGGAGAACACTGTGTCTATGCTTAAGGCACAACTCTCCTAAACATGAGAGTGAAGTATACAACTTTAGAACACTTTCCCACCAGGAGACTCGAACCCTAGCCAGCACAGAAGCCTTCCAGCAATTGGCATAACAGGTATGCCTTAACCCACTCCACCACCTGCTCAGACCCTTAAAAGAGATGGTAATTTCGGAGTATTTATACACTCCAAAGACCACCACCTCCCAAGAGCACTAGAGCAAGTGAGGGGTCATTTTTACGTTTTTTCATCAAGTCCCTGTTAATATGGGAGAACACTGTGTCTATGCTTAAGGCACAACTCTCCTAAACACGAGAGTGAAGTATACAACTTTAGAACACTTTCCCACCAGGAGACTCGAACCCTAGCCAGCACAGAAGCCTTCCAGCAACTGGCATAACAGGTACGCCTTAACCCACTCCACCACCTGCTCAGACCCTTAAAAGAGATGGTAATTTCGGAGTATTTATACACTCCAAAGACCACCACCTCCCAAGAGCACTAGAGCAAGTGAGGGGTCATTTTTACGTTTTTTCATCAAGTCCCTGTTAATATAGGAGAACACTGTGTCTATGCTTAAGGCACAACTCTCCTAAACACGAGAGTGAAGTATACAACTTTAGAACACTTTCCCACCAGGAGACTCGAACCCTAGCCAGCACAGAAGCCTTTTAGCAACTGGCATAACAGGTACGCCTTAACCCACTCCACCACCTGCTCAGACCCTTAAAAGAGATGGTAATTTCAGAGTATTTATACACTCCAAAGACCACCACCTCCCAAGAGCACTAGAGCAAGTGAGGGGTCATTTTTACGTTTTTTCATCAAAGTCCCTGTTAATATAGGAGAACACTGTGTCTTTGCTTAAGGCACAACTCTCCTAAACACGAGAGTGAAGTATACAACTTTAGAACACTTTCCCACCAGGAGACTCGAACCCTAGCCAGCACAGAAGCCTTCCAGCAACTGGCATAACAGGTACGCCTTAACCCACTCCAACACCTGCTCAGACCCTTAAAAGACATGGTAATTTCGGAGTATTTATACACTCCTAAGACCACCACCACCCAAGAGCACTAGTGCAAGTGAGGGGTCATTTTTACGTTTTTTCATCAAGTCCCTGTTAATATGGGAGAACACTGTGTCTATGCTTAAGGCACAACTCTCCTAAACACGAGAGTGAAGTATACAACTTTAGAACACTTTCCCACCAGGAGACTCGAACCCTAGCCAGCACAGAAGCCATCCAGCAATTGGCATAACAGGTATGCCTTAACCCACTCCACCACCTGCTCAGACCCATAAAAGAGATGGTAATTTCGGAGTATTTATACACTCCAAAGACCACCACCTCCCAAGAGCACTAGAGCAAGTGAGGGGTCATTTTTACGTTTTTTCATCAAGTCCCTGTTAATATGGGAGAACACTGTGTCTATGCTTAAGGCACAACTCTCCTAAACACGAGAGTGAAGTATACAACTTTAGAACACTTTCCCACCAGGAGACTCGAACCCTAGCCAGCACAGAAGCCTTCCAGCAACTGGCATAACAGGTACGCCTTAACCCACTCCACCACCTGCTCAGACCCTTAAAAGAGATGGTAATTTCGGAGTATTTATACACTCTAAAGACCACCACCTCCCAAGAGCACTAGAGCAAGTGAGGTGTCATTTTTACGTTTTTTCATCAAGTCCCTGTTAATATGGGAAAACACTGTGTCTATGCTTAAGGCACAACTCTCCTAAACACGAGAGTGAAGTATTCAACTTTAGAACACTTTCCCACCAGGAGACTCGAACCCTAGCCAGCACAGAAGCCTTCCAGCAACTGGCATAACAGGTACGCCTTAACCCACTCCACCACCTGCTCAGACCCTTAAAAGAGATGGTAATTTCGGAGTATTTATACATTCCAAAGACCACCACCTCCCAAGAGCACTAGAGCAAGTGAGGGGTCATTTTTATGTTTCTTCATCAAGTCCCTGTTAATATGGGAGAACACTGTGTCTATGCTTAAGGCACAACTCTCCTAAACACGAGAGTGAAGTATACAACTTTAGAACACTTTCAAACCAGGAGACTCGAACCCTAGCCAGCACAGAAGCCTTCCAGCAACTGGCATAACAGGTACGCCTTAACCCACTCCACCACCTGCTCAGACCCTTAAAAGAGATGGTAATTTCAGAGTATTTATACACTCCAAAGACCACCACCTCCCAAGAGCACTAGAGCAAGTGAGGGGTCATTTTTACGTTTTTTCATCAAGTCCCTGTTAATATGGGAGAACACTGTGTCTATGCTTAAGGCACAACTCTCCTAAACACGAGAGTGAAGTGTACAACTTTAGAACACTTTCCCACCAGGAGACTCGAACCCTAGCCAGCACAGAAGCCTTCCAGCAATTGGCATAACAGGTATGCCTTAACCCACTCCACCACCTGCTCAGACCCTTAAAAGAGATGGTAATTTCGGAGTATTTATACACTCCAAAGACCACCACCTCCCAAGAGCACTAGAGCAAGTGAGGGGTCATTTTTACGTTTTTTCATCAAGTCCCTGTTAATATGGGAGAACACTGTGTCTATGCTTAAGGCACAACTCTCCTAAACACGAGAGTGAAGTATACAACTTTAGAACACTTTCCCACCAGGAGACTCGAACCCTAGCCAGCACAGAAGTCTTCCAGCAACTGGCATAACAGGTACGCCTTAACCCACTCCACCACCTGCTCAGACCCTTAAAAGAGATGGTAATTTCGGAGTATTTATACACTCCAAAGACCACCACCTCCCAAGAGCACTAGAGCAAGTGAGGGGTCATTTTTACGTTTTTTCATCAAGTCCCTGTTAATATGGGAGAACACTGTGTCTATGCTTAAGGCACAACTCTCCTAAACACGAGAGTGAAGTATACAACTTTAGAACACTTTCCCACCAGGAGACTCGAACCCTAGCCAGCACAGAAGTCTTCCAGCAACTGGCATAACAGGTACGCCTTAACCCACTCCACCACCTGCTCAGACCCTTAAAAGAGATGGTAATTTCGGAGTATTTATACACTCCAAAGACCACCACCTCCCAAGAGCACTAGAGCAAGTGAGGGGTCATTTTTACGTTTTTTCATCAAGTCCCTGTTAATATAGGAGAACACTGTGTCTATGCTTAAGGCACAACTCTCCTAAACACGAGAGTGAAGTATACAACTTTAGAACACTTTCCTACCAGGAGACTCGAACCCTAGCCAGCACAGAAGCCTTCCAGCAACTGGCATAACAGGTACGCCTTAATCCACTCCACCACCTGCTCAGACCCTTAAAAGAGATGGTAATTTCGGAGTATTTATACACTCCAAAGACCACCACCTCCAAAGAGCACTTGAGCAAGTGAGGGGTCATTTTTACGTTTTTTCATCAAGTCCCTGTTAATATTGGAGAACACTGTGTCTATGCTTAAGGCACAACTCTCCTAAACACGAGAGTGAAGTATACAACTTTAGAACACTTTCCCACCAGGAGACTCGAACCCTAGCCAGCACAGAAGCCTTCCAGCAACTGGCATAACAGGTACGCCTTAACCCACTCCACCACCTGCTCAGACCCTTAAAAGAGATGGTAATTTCAGAGTATTTATACACTCCAAAGACCACCACCTCCCAAGAGCACTAGAGCAAGTGAGGGGTCATTTTTACGTTTTTTCATCAAGTCCCTGTTAATATGGGAGAACACTGTGTCTATGCTTAAGGCACAACTCTCCTAAACACGAGAGTGAAGTATACAACTTTAGAACACTTTCCCACCAGGAGACTCGAACCCTAGCCAGCACAGAAGCCTTCCAGCAACTTGCATAACAGGTACGCCTTAACCCACTCCACCACCTGCTCAGACCCTTAAAAGAGATGGTAATTTCGGAGTATTTATACACTCCAAAGACCACCACCTCCCAAGAGCACTAGAGCAAGTGAGGGGTCATTTTTACGTTTTTTCATCAAGTCCCTGTTAATATAGGAGAACACTGTGTCTATGCTTAAGGCACAACTCTCCTAAACACGAGAGTGAAGTATACAACTTTAGAACACTTTCCCACCAGGAGACTCGAACCCTAGCCAGCACAGAAGCCTTCCAGCAACTGGCATAACAGGTACGCCTTAACCCACTCCAACACCTGCTCAGACCCTTAAAAGACATGGTAATTTCGGAGTATTTATACACTCCTAAGACCACCACCACCCAAGAGCACTAGTGCAAGTGAGGGGTCATTTTTACGTTTTTTCATCAAGTCCCTGTTAATATGGGAGAACACTGTGTCTATGCTTAAGGCACAACTCTCCTAAACACGAGAGTGAAGTATACAACTTTAGAACACTTTCCCACCAGGAGACTCGAACCCTAGCCAGCACAGAAGCCATCCAGCAATTGGCATAACAGGTATGCCTTAACCCACTCCACAACCTGCTCAGACCCTTAAAAGAGATGGTAATTTCGGAGTATTTATACACTCCAAAGACCACCACCTCCCAAGAGCACTAGAGCAAGTGAGGGGTCATTTTTACGTTTTTTCATCAAGTCCCTGTTAATATGGGAGAACACTGTGTCTATGCTTAAGGCACAACTCTCCTAAACACGAGAGTGAAGTATACAACTTTAGAACACTTTCCCACCAGGAGACTCGAACCCTAGCCAGCACAGAAGCCTTCCAGCAACTGGCATAACAGGTACGCCTTAACCCACTCCACCACCTGCTCAGACCCTTAAAAGAGATGGTAATTTCGGAGTATTTATACACTCCAAAGACCACCACCTCCCAAGAGCACTAGAGCAAGTGAGGGGTCATTTTTACGTTTTTTCATCAAGTCCCTGTTAATATGGGAGAACACTGTGTCTATGCTTAAGGCACAACTCTCCTAAACACGAGAGTGAAGTATACAACTTTAGAACACTTTCCCACCAGGAGACTCGAACCCTAGCCAGCACTGAAGCCTTCCAGCAACTGGCATAACAGGTACGCCTTAACCCACTCCACCACCTGCTCAGACCCTTAAAAGAGATGGTAATTTCGGAGTATTTATACACTCCAAAGACCACCACCTCCCAAGAGCACTAGAGCAAGTGAGGGGTCATTTTTACGTTTTTTCATCAAGTCCCTGTTAATATAGGAGAACACTGTGTCTATGCTTAAGGCACAACTCTCCTAAACACGAGAGTGAAGTATACAACTTTAGAACACTTTCCTACCAGGAGACTCGAACCCTAGCCAGCACAGAAGCCTTCCAGCAACTGGCATAACAGGTACGCCTTAATCCACTCCACCACCTGCTCAGACCCTTAAAAGAGATGGTAATTTCGGAGTATTTATACACTCCAAAGACCACCACCTCCAAAGAGCACTTGAGCAAGTGAGGGGTCATTTTTACGTTTTTTCATCAAGTCCCTGTTAATATTGGAGAACACTGTGTCTATGCTTAAGGCACAACTCTCCTAAACACGAGAGTGAAGTATACAACTTTAGAACACTTTCCCACCAGGAGACTCGAACCCTAGCCAGCACAGAAGCCTTCCAGCAACTGGCATAACAGGTACGCCTTAACCCACTCCACCACCTGCTCAGACCCTTAAAAGAGATGGTAATTTCAGAGTATTTATACACTCCAAAGACCACCACCTCCCAAGAGCACTAGAGCAAGTGAGGGGTCATTTTTACGTTTTTTCATCAAGTCCCTGTTAATATGGGAGAACACTGTGTCTATGCTTAAGGCACAACTCTCCTAAACACGAGAGTGAAGTATACAACTTTAGAACACTTTCCCACCAGGAGACTCGAACCCTAGCCAGCACAGAAGCCTTCCAGCAACTTGCATAACAGGTACGCCTTAACCCACTCCACCACCTGCTCAGACCCTTAAAAGAGATGGTAATTTCGGAGTATTTATACACTCCAAAGACCACCACCTCCCAAGAGCACTAGAGCAAGTGAGGGGTCATTTTTACGTTTTTTCATCAAGTCCCTGTTAATATAGGAGAACACTGTGTCTATGCTTAAGGCACAACTCTCCTAAACACGAGAGTGAAGTATACAACTTTAGAACATTTTCCCACCAGGAGACTCGAACCCTAGCCAGCACAGAAGCCTTCCAGCAACTGGCATAACAGGTACGCCTTAACCCACTCCAACACCTGCTCAGACCCTTAAAAGACATGGTAATTTCGGAGTATTTATACACTCCTAAGACCACCACCACCCAAGAGCACTAGTGCAAGTGAGGGGTCATTTTTACGTTTTTTCATCAAGTCCCTGTTAATATGGGAGAACACTGTGTCTATGCTTAAGGCACAACTCTCCTAAACACGAGAGTGAAGTATACAACTTTAGAACACTTTCCCACCAGGAGACTCGAACCCTAGCCAGCACAGAAGCCATCCAGCAATTGGCATAACAGGTATGCCTTAACCCACTCCACCACCTGCTCAGACCCTTAAAAGAGATGGTAATTTCGGAGTATTTATACACTCCAAAGACCACCACCTCCCAAGAGCACTAGAGCAAGTGAGGGGTCATTTTTACGTTTTTTCATCAAGACCCTGTTAATATGGGAGAACACTGTGTCTATGCTTAAGGCACAACTCTCCTAAACACGAGAGTGAAGTGTACAACTTTAGAACACTTTCCCACCAGGAGACTCGAACCCTAGCCAGCACAGAAGCCTTCCAGCAATTGGCATAACAGGTATGCCTTAACCCACTCCACCACCTGCTCAGACCCTTAAAAGAGATGGTAATTTCGGAGTATTTATACACTCCAAAGACCACCACCTCCCAAGAGCACTAGAGCAAGTGAGGGGTCATTTTTACGTTTTTTCATCAAGTCCCTGTTAATATGGGAGAACACTGTGTCTATGCTTAAGGCACAACTCTCCTAAACACGAGAGTGAAGTATACAACTTTAGAACACTTTCCCACCAGGAGACTCGAACCCTAGCCAGCACAGAAGCCTTCCAGCAACTGGCATAACAGGTACGCCTTAACCCACTCCACCACCTGCTCAGACCCTTAAAAGAGATGGTAATTTCGGAGTATTTATACACTCCAAAGACCACCACCTCCCAAGAGCACTAGAGCAAGTGAGGGGTCATTTTTACGTTTTTTCATCAAGTCCCTGTTAATATAGGAGAACACTGTGTCTATGCTTAAGGCACAACTCTCCTAAACACGAGAGTGAAGTATACAACTTTAGAACACTTTCCTACCAGGAGACTCGAACCCTAGCCAGCACAGAAGCCTTCCAGCAACTGGCATAACAGGTACGCCTTAATCCACTCCACCACCTGCTCAGACCCTTAAAAGAGATGGTAATTTCGGAGTATTTATACACTCCAAAGACCACCACCTCCAAAGAGCACTTGAGCAAGTGAGGGGTCATTTATACGTTTTTTCATCAAGTCCCTGTTAATATTGGAGAACACTGTGTCTATGCTTAAGGCACAACTCTCCTAAACACGAGAGTGAAGTATACAACTTTAGAACACTTTCCCACCAGGAGACTAGAACCCTAGCCAGCACAGAAGCCTTCCAGCAACTGGCATAACAGGTACGCCTTAACCCACTCCACCACCTGCTCAGACCCTTAAAAGAGATGGTAATTTCAGAGTATTTATACACTCCAAAGACCACCACCTCCCAAGAGCACTAGAGCAAGTGAGGGGTCATTTTTACGTTTTTTCATCAAGTCCCTGTTAATATGGGAGAACACTGTGTCTAAGCTTAAGGCACAACTCTCCTAAACACGAGAGTGAAGTATACAACTTTAGAACACTTTCCCACCAGGAGACTCGAACCCTAGCCAGCACAGAAGCCTTCCAGCAACTTGCATAACAGGTACGCCTTAACCCACTCCACCACCTGCTCAGACCCTTAAAAGAGATGGTAATTTCGGAGTATTTATACACTCCAAAGACCACCACCTCCCAAGAGCACTAGAGCAAGTGAGGGGTCATTTTTACGTTTTTTCATCAAGTCCCTGTTAATATAGGAGAACACTGTGTCTATGCTTAAGGCACAACTCTCCTAAACACGAGAGTGAAGTATACAACTTTAGAACACTTTCCCACCAGGAGACTCGAACCCTAGCCAGCACAGAAGCCTTCCAGCAACTGGCATAACAGGTACGCCTTAACCCACTCCAACACCTGCTCAGACCCTTAAAAGACATGGTAATTTCGGAGTATTTATACACTCCTAAGACCACCACCACCCAAGAGCACTAGTGCAAGTGAGGGGTCATTTTTACGTTTTTTCATCAAGTCCCTGTTAATATGGGAGAACACTGTGTCTATGCTTAAGGCACAACTCTCCTAAACACGAGAGTGAAGTATACAACTTTAGAACACTTTCCCACCAGGAGACTCGAACCCTAGCCAGCACAGAAGCCATCCAGCAATTGGCATAACAGGTATGCCTTAACCCACTCCACCACCTGCTCAGACCCTTAAAAGAGATGGTAATTTCGGAGTATTTATACACTCCAAAGACCACCACCTCCCAAGAGCGCTAGAGCAAGTGAGGGGTCATTTTTACGTTTTTTCATCAAGTCCCTGTTAATATGGGAGAACACTGTGTCTATGCTTAAGGCACAACTCTCCTAAACACGAGAGTGAAGTATACAACTTTAGAACACTTTCCCACCAGGAGACTCGAACCCTAGCCAGCACAGAAGCCTTCCAGCAACTGGCATAACAGGTACGCCTTAACCCACTCCACCACCTGCTCAGACCCTTAAAAGAGATGGTAATTTCGGAGTATTTATACACTCCAAAGACCACCACCTCCCAAGAGCACTAGAGCAAGTGAGGGGTCATTTTTACGTTTTTTCATCAAGTCCCTGTTAATATAGGAGAACACTGAGTCTATGCTTAAAGCACAACTCTCCTAAACACGAGAGTGAAGTATACAACTTTAGAACACTTTCCCACCAGGAGACTCGAACCCTAGCCAGCACAGAAGCCTTCCAGCAACTGGCATAACAGGTACGCCTTAACCCACTCCAACACTTGCTCAGACCCTTAAAAGACATGGTAATTTCGGAGTATTTATACACTCCTAAGACCACCACCACCCAAGAGCACTAGTGCAAGTGAGGGGTCATTTTTACGTTGTTTCATCAAGTCCCTGTTAATATGGGAGAACACTGTGTCTATGCTTAAGGCACAACTCTCCTAAACACGAGAGTGAAGTATACAACTTTAGAACACTTTCCCACCAGGAGACTCGAACCCTAGCCAGCACAGAAGCCATCCAGCAATTGGCATAACAGGTATGCCTTAACCCACTCCACCACCTGCTCAGACCCATAAAAGAGATGTGTCTGTGTCTATGCTTAAGGCACAACTCTCCTAAACACGAGAGTGAAGTATACAACTTTAGAACACTTTCCCACCAGGAGACTCGAACCCTAGCCAGCACAGAAGCCTTCCAGCAACTGGCATAACAGGTACGCCTTAACCCACTCCACCACCTGCTCAGACCCTTAAAAGAGATGGTAATTTCGGAGTATTTATACACTCCAAAGACCACCACCTCCCAAGAGCACTAGAGCAAGTGAGGTGTCATTTTTACGTTTTTTCATCAAGTCCCTGTTAATATGGGAAAACACTGTGTCTATGCTTAAGGCACAACTCTCCTAAACACGAGAGTGAAGTATTCAACTTTAGAACACTTTCAAACCAGGAGACTCGAATCCTAGCCAGCACAGAAGCCTTCCAGCAAATGGCATAACAGGTACGCCTTAACCCACTCCACCACCTGCTCAGACCCTTAAAAGAGATGGTAATTTCGGAGTATTTATACACTCCAAAGACCACCACCTACCAAGAGCACTAGAGCAAGTGAGGGGGTCATTTTTACGTTTTTTCATCAAGTCCCTGTTAATATAGGAGAACACTGTGTCTATGCTTAAGGCACAACTCTCCTAAACATGAGAGTGAAGTATACAACTTTAGAACACTTTCCCACCAGGAGACTCGAACCCTAGCCAGCACGGAAGCCTTCCAGCAACTGGCATAACAGGTACGCCATAACCCACTCCAACACCTGCTCAGACCCTTAAAAGACATGGTAATTTCGGAGTATTTATACACTCCTAAGACCACCACCACCCAAGAGCACTAGTGCAAGTGAGGGGTCATTTTTACGTTTTTTCATCAAGTCCCTGTTAATATTGGAGAACACTGTGTCTATGCTTAAGGCACAACTCTCCTAAACACGAGAGTGAAGTATACAACTTTAGAACACTTTCCCACCAGGAGACTCGAACCCTAGCCAGCACAGAAGCCTTCCAGCAACTGGCATAACAGGTACGCCTTAACCCACTCCACCACCTGCTCAGACCCTTAAAAGAGATGGTAATTTCGGAGTATTTATACACTCCAAAGACCACCACCTCCCAAGAGCACTAGAGCAAGTGAGGGGTCATTTTTACGTTTTTTCATCAAGTCCCTGTTAATATAGGAGAACACTGTGTCTATGCTTAAGGCACAACTCTCCTAAACACGAGAGTGAAGTATACAACTTTAGAACACTTTCCCACCAGGAGACTCGAACCCTAGCCAGCACAGAAGCCTTCCAGCAACTGGCATAACAGGTAAGCCTTAACCCACTCCACCACCTGCTCAGACCCTTAAAAGAGATGGTAATTTCAGAGTATTTATACACTCCAAAGACCACCACCTCCCAAGAGCACTAGAGCAAGTGAAGGGTCATTTTTACGTTTTTTCATCAAGTCCCTGTTAATATGGGAGAACACTGTGTCTATGCTTAAGGCACAACTCTCCTAAACACGAGAGTGAAGTATACAACTTTAGAACACTTTCCCACCAGGAGACTCGAACCCTAGCCAGCACAGAAGCCTTCCAGCAACTGGCATAACAGGTACGCCTTAACCCACTCCAACACTTGCTCAGACCCTTAAAAGACATGGTAATTTCGGAGTATTTATACACTCCTAAGACCACCACCACCCAAGAGCACTAGTGCAAGTGAGGGGTCATTTTTACGTTGTTTCATCAAGTCCCTGTTAATATGGGAGAACACTGTGTCTATGCTTAAGGCACAACTCTCCTAAACACGAGAGTGAAGTATACAACTTTAGAACACTTTCCCACCAGGAGACTCGAACCCTAGCCAGCACAGAAGCCATCCAGCAATTGGCATAACAGGTATGCCTTAACCCACTCCACCACCTGCTCAGACCCATAAAAGAGATGTGTCTGTGTCTATGCTTAAGGCACAACTCTCCTAAACACGAGAGTGAAGTATACAACTTTAGAACACTTTCCCACCAGGAGACTCGAACCCTAGCCAGCACAGAAGCCTTCCAGCAACTGGCATAACAGGTACGCCTTAACCCACTCCACCACCTGCTCAGACCCTTAAAAGAGATGGTAATTTCGGAGTATTTATACACTCCAAAGACCACCACCTCCCAAGAGCACTAGAGCAAGTGAGGTGTCATTTTTACGTTTTTTCATCAAGTCCCTGTTAATATGGGAAAACACTGTGTCTATGCTTAAGGCACAACTCTCCTAAACACGAGAGTGAAGTATTCAACTTTAGAACACTTTCAAACCAGGAGACTCGAATCCTAGCCAGCACAGAAGCCTTCCAGCAAATGGCATAACAGGTACGCCTTAACCCACTCCACCACCTGCTCAGACCCTTAAAAGAGATGGTAATTTCGGAGTATTTATACACTCCAAAGACCACCACCTACCAAGAGCACTAGAGCAAGTGAGGGGTCATTTTTACGTTTTTTCATCAAGTCCCTGTTAATATAGGAGAACACTGTGTCTATGCTTAAGGCACAACTCTCCTAAACATGAGAGTGAAGTATACAACTTTAGAACACTTTCCCACCAGGAGACTCGAACCCTAGCCAGCACGGAAGCCTTCCAGCAACTGGCATAACAGGTACGCCATAACCCACTCCAACACCTGCTCAGACCCTTAAAAGACATGGTAATTTCGGAGTATTTATACACTCCTAAGACCACCACCACCCAAGAGCACTAGTGCAAGTGAGGGGTCATTTTTACGTTTTTTCATCAAGTCCCTGTTAATATTGGAGAACACTGTGTCTATGCTTAAGGCACAACTCTCCTAAACACGAGAGTGAAGTATACAACTTTAGAACACTTTCCCACCAGGAGACTCGAACCCTAGCCAGCACAGAAGCCTTCCAGCAACTGGCATAACAGGTACGCCTTAACCCACTCCACCACCTGCTCAGACCCTTAAAAGAGATGGTAATTTCGGAGTATTTATACACTCCAAAGACCACCACCTCCCAAGAGCACTAGAGCAAGTGAGGGGTCATTTTTACGTTTTTTCATCAAGTCCCTGTTAATATAGGAGAACACTGTGTCTATGCTTAAGGCACAACTCTCCTAAACACGAGAGTGAAGTATACAACTTTAGAACACTTTCCCACCAGGAGACTCGAACCCTAGCCAGCACAGAAGCCTTCCAGCAACTGGCATAACAGGTAAGCCTTAACCCACTCCACCACCTGCTCAGACCCTTAAAAGAGATGGTAATTTCAGAGTATTTATACACTCCAAAGACCACCACCTCCCAAGAGCACTAGAGCAAGTGAAGGGTCATTTTTACGTTTTTTCATCAAGTCCCTGTTAATATGGGAGAACACTGTGTCTATGCTTAAGGCACAACTCTCCTAAACACGAGAGTGAAGTATACAACTTTAGAACACTTTCCCACCAGGAGACTCGAACCCTAGCCAGCACAGAAGCCATCCAGCAAATGGCATAACAGGTATGCCTTAACCCACTCCACCACCTGCTCAGACCCTTAAAAGAGATGGTAATTTCGGAGTATTTATACACTCCAAAGACCACCACCTCCCAAGAGCACTAGAGCAAGTGAGGGGTCATTTTTACGTTTTTTCATCAAGTCCCTGTTAATATGGGAGAACACTGTGTCTATGCTTAAGGCACAACTCTCCTAAACACGAGAGTGAAGTATACAACTTTAGAACACTTTCCCACCAGGAGACTCGAACCCTAGCCAGCACAGAAGCCTTCCAGCAACTGGCATAACAGGTACGCCTTAACCCACTCCACCACCTGCTCAGACCCTTAAAAGAGATGGTAATTTCGGAGTATTTATACACTCCAAAGACCACCACCTCCCAAGAGCACTAGAGCAAGTGAGGGGTCATTTTTACGTTTTTTCATCAAGTCCCTGTTATATGGGAGAACACTGTGTCTATGTTTAAGGCACAACTCTCCTAAACACGAGAGTGAAGTATACAACTTTAGAACACTTTCCCACCAGGAGACTCGAACACTAGCCAGCACAGAAGCCTTCCAGAAACTGGCATAACAGGTACGCCTTAACCCACTCCACCACCTGCTCAAACCCTTAAAAGAGATGGTAATTTCAGAGTATTTATACACTCCAAAGACCACCACCTCCCAAGAGCACTAGAGCAAGTGAGGGGTCATTTTTACGTTTTTTCATCAAGTCCCTGTTAATATGGGAGAACACTGTGTCTATGTTTAAGGCACAACTCTCCTAAACACGAGAGTGAAGTATACAACTTTAGAACACTTTCCCACCAGGAGACTCGAACACTAGCCAGCACAGAAGCCTTCCAGAAACTGGCATAACAGGTACGCCTTAACCCACTCCACCACCTGCTCAAACCCTTAAAAGAGATGGTAATTTCGGAGTATTTATACACTCCAAAGACCACCACCTCCCAAGAGCACTTGAGCAAGTGAGGGGTCATTTTTACGTTTTTTCATCAAGTCCCTGTTAATATTGGAGAACACTGTGTCTATGCTTAAGGCACAACTCTCCTAAACACGAGAGTGAAGTATGCAACTTTAGAACACTTTCCCACCAGGAGACTCGAACCCTAGCCAGCACAGAAGCCTTCCAGCAACTGGCATAACAGGTACGCCTTAACCCACTCCACCACCTGCTCAGACCCTTAAAAGAGATGGTAATTTCAGAGTATTTATACACTCCAAAGACCACCACCTCCCAAGAGCACTAGAGCAAGTGAGGGGTCATTTTTACGTTTTTTCATCAAGTCCCTGTTAATATGGGAGAACACTGTGTCTATGCTTAAGGCACAACTCTCCTAAACACGAGAGTGAAGTATACAACTTTAGAACACTTTCCCACCAGGAGACTCGAACCCTAGCCAGCACAGATGCCTTCCAGCAACTGGCATAACAGGTATGCCTTAACCCACTCCATCACCTGCTCAGACCCTTAAAAGAGATGGTAATTTCGGAGTATTTATACACTCCAAAGACCACCACCTCCCAAGAGCACTTGAGCAAGTGAGGGGTCATTTTTACGTTTTTTCATCAAGTCCCTGTTAATATTGGAGAACACTGTGTCTATGCTTAAGGCACAACTCTCCTAAACACGAGAGTGAAGTATGCAACTTTAGAACACTTTCCCACCAGGAGACTCGAACCCTAGCCAGCACAGAAGCCTTCCAGCAACTGGCATAACAGGTACGCCTTAACCCACTCCACCACCTGCTCAGACCCTTAAAAGAGATGGTAATTTCAGAGTATTTATACACTCCAAAGACCACCACCTCCCAAGAGCACTAGAGCAAGTGAGGGGTCATTTTTACGTTTTTTCATCAAGTCCCTGTTAATATGGGAGAACACTGTGTCTATGCTTAAGGCACAACTCTCCTAAACACGAGAGTGAAGTATACAACTTTAGAACACTTTCCCACCAGGAGACTCGAACACTAGCCAGCACAGAAGCCTGCCAGAAACTGGCATAACAGGTACGCCTTAACCCACTCCACCACCTGCTCAAACCCTTAAAAGAGATGGTAATTTCGGAGTATTTATACACTCCAAAGACCACCACCTCCCAAGAGCACTTGAGCAAGTGAGGGGTCATTTTTACGTTTTTTCATCAAGTCCCTGTTAATATTGGAGAACACTGTGTCTATGCTTAAGGCACAACTCTCCTAAACACGAGAGTGAAGTATGCAACTTTAGAACACTTTCCCACCAGGAGACTCGAACCCTAGCCAGCACAGAAGCCTTCCAGCAACTGGCATAACAGGTACGCCTTAACCCACTCCACCACCTGCTCAGACCCTTAAAAGAGATGGTAATTTCAGAGTATTTATACACTCCAAAGACCACCACCTCCCAAGAGCACTAGAGCAAGTGAGGGGTCATTTTTACGTTTTTTCATCAAGTCCCTGTTAATATGGGAGAACACTGTGTCTATGCTTAAGGCACAACTCTCCTAAACACGAGAGTGAAGTATACAACTTTAGAACACTTTCCCACCAGGAGACTCGAACCCTAGCCAGCACAGATGCCTTCCAGCAACTGGCATAACAGGTATGCCTTAACCCACTCCACCACCTGCTCAGACACTTAAAAGAGATGGTAATTTCGGAGTATTTATACACTCCAAAGACCACCACCTCCCAAGAGCACTAGAGCAAGTGAGGGGTCATTTTTACGTTTTTTCATCAAGTCCCTGTTAATATGGGAGAACACTGTGTCTATGCTTAAGGCACAACTCTCCTAAACACGAGAGTGAAGTATACAACTTTAGAACACTTTCCCACCAGGAGACTCGAACCCTAGCCAGCACAGAAGCCTTCCAGCAACTGGCATAACAGGTACGCCTTAACCCACTCCAACACCTGCTCAGACCCTTAAAAGAGATGGTAATTTCGGAGTATTTATACACTCCTAAGACCACCACCTCCCAAGAGCACTAGTGCAAGTGAGGGGTCATTTTTACGTTTTTTCATCAAGTCCCTGTTAATATGGGAGAACACTGTGTCTATGCTTAAGGCACAACTCTCCTAAACACGAGAGTGAAGTATACAACTTTAGAACACTTTCCCACCAGGAGACTCGAACCCTAGCCAGCACAGAAGCCTTCCAGCAATTGGCATAACAGGTATGCCTTAACCCACTCCACCACCTGCTCAGACCCTTAAAAGAGATGGTAATTTCGGAGTATTTATACACTCCAAAGACCACCACCTCCCAAGAGCACTAGAGCAAGTGAGGGGTCATTTTTACGTTTTTTCATCAAGTCCCTGTTAATATGGGAGAACACTGTGTCTATGCTTAAGGCACAACTCTCCTAAACACGAGAGTGAAGTATACAACTTTAGAACACTTTCCCACCAGGAGACTCGAACCCTAGCCAGCACAGAAGCCTTCCAGCAACTGGCATAACAGGTACGCCTTAACCCACTCCACCACCTGCTCAGACCCTTAAAAGAGATGGTAATTTCGGAGTATTTATACACTCCAAAGACCACCACCTCCCAAGAGCACTAGAGCAAGTGAGGGGTCATTTTTACGTTTTTTCATCAAGTCCCTGTTAATATGGGAGAACACTGTGTCTATGCTTAAGGCACAACTCTCCTAAACACGAGAGTAAAGTATACAACTTTAGAACACTTTCCCACCAGGAGACTCGAACCCTAGCCAGCACAGAAGCCTTCCAGCAACTGGCATAACAGGTACGCTTTAACCCACTCCACCACCTGCTCAGACCCTTAAAAGAGATGGTAATTTCGGAGTATTTATACACTCCAAAGACCACCACCTCCCAAGAGCACTTGAGCAAGTGAGGGGTCATTTTTACGTTTTTTCATCAAGTCCCTGTTAATATTGGAGAACACTGTGTCTATGCTTAAGGCACAACTCTCCTAAACACGAGAGTGAAGTATACAACTTTAGAACACTTTCCCACCAGGAGACTCGAACCCTAGCCAGCACAGAAGCCTTCCAGCAACTGGCATAACAGGTACGCCTTAACCCACTCCACCACCTGCTCAGACCCTTAAAAGAGATGGTAATTTCGGAGTATTTATACACTCCAAAGACCACCACCTCCCAAGAGCACTAGAGCAAGTGAGGGGTCATTTTTACGTTTTTTCTTCAAGTCCCTGTTAATATGGGAGAACACTGTGTCTATGCTTAAGGCACAACTCTCCTAAACACGAGAGTGAAGTATACAACTTTAGAACACTTTCCCACCAGGAGACTCGAACCCTAGCCAGCACAGATGCCTTCCAGCAACTGGCATAACAGGTATGCCTTAACCCACTCCACCACCTGCTCAGACCCTTAAAAGAGATGGTAATTTCGGAGTATTTATACACTCCAAAGACCACCACCTCCCAAGAGCACTAGAGCAAGTGAGGGGTCATTTTTACGTTTTTTCATCAAGTCCCTGTTAATATGGGAGAACACTGTGTCTATGCTTAAGGCACAACTCTCCTAAACACGAGAGTGAAGTATACAACTTTAGAACACTTTCCCACCAGGAGACTCGAACCCTAGCCAGCACAGAAGCCTTCCAGCAACTGGCATAACAGGTACGCCTTAACCCACTCCAACACCTGCTCAGACCCTTAAAAGAGATGGTAATTTCGGAGTATTTATACACTCCAAAGACCACCACCTCCCAAGAGCACTTGAGCAAGTGAGGGGTCATTTTTACGTTTTTTCATCAAGTCCCTGTTAATATTGGAGAACACTGTGTCTATGCTTAAGGCACAACTCTCCTAAACACGAGAGTGAAGTATACAACTTTAGAACACTTTCCCACCAGGAGACTCGAACCCTAGCCAGCACAGAAGCCTTCCAGCAACTGGCATAACAGGTACGCCTTAACCCACTCCACCACCTGCTCAGACCCTTAAAAGAGATGGTAATTTCGGAGTATTTATACACTCCAAAGACCACCACCTCCCAAGAGCACTAGAGCAAGTGAGGGGTCATTTTTACGTTTTTTCATCAAGTCCCTGTTATATGGGAGAACACTGTGTCTATGTTTAAGGCACAACTCTCCTAAACACGAGAGTGAAGTATACAACTTTAGAACACTTTCCCACCAGGAGACTCGAACACTAGCCAGCACAGAAGCCTTCCAGAAACTGGCATAACAGGTACGCCTTAACCCACTCCACCACCTGCTCAAACCCTTAAAAGAGATGGTAATTTCGGAGTATTTATACACTCCAAAGACCACCACCTCCCAAGAGCACTTGAGCAAGTGAGGGGTCATTTTTACGTTTTTTCATCAAGTCCCTGTTAATATTGGAGAACACTGTGTCTATGCTTAAGGCACAACTCTCCTAAACACGAGAGTGAAGTATGCAACTTTAGAACACTTTCCCACCAGGAGACTCGAACCCTAGCCAGCACAGAAGCCTTCCAGCAACTGGCATAACAGGTACGCCTTAACCCACTCCACCACCTGCTCAGACCCTTAATAGAGATGGTAATTTCAGAGTATTTATACACTCCAAAGACCACCACCTCCCAAGAGCACTAGAGCAAGTGAGGGGTCATTTTTACGTTTTTTCATCAAGTCCCTGTTAATATGGGAGAACACTGTGTCTATGCTTAAGGCACAACTCTCCTAAACACGAGAGTGAAGTATACAACTTTAGAACACTTTCCCACCAGGAGACTCGAACCCTAGCCAGCACAGATGCCTTCCAGCAACTGGCATAACAGGTATGCCTTAACCCACTCCAACACCTGCTCAGACCCTTAAAAGAGATGGTAATTTCGGAGTATTTATACACTCCTAAGACCACCACCTCCCAAGAGCACTAGTGCAAGTGAGGGGTAATTTTTACGTTTTTTCATCAAGTCCCTGTTAATATGGGAGAACACTGTGTCTATGCTTAAGGCACAACTCTCCTAAACACGAGAGTGAAGTATACAACTTTAGAACACTTTCCCACCAGGAGACTCGAACCCTAGCCAGCACAGAAGCCTTCCAGCAATTGGCATAACAGGTATGCCTTAACCCACTCCACCACCTGCTCAGACCCTTAAAAGAGATGGTAATTTCGGAGTATTTATACACTCCAAAGACCACCACCTCCCAAGAGCACTAGAGCAAGTGAGGGGTCATTTTTACGTTTTTTCATCAAGTCCCTGTTAATATGGGAGAACACTGTGTCTATGCTTAAGGCACAACTCTCCTAAACACGAGAGTGAAGTATACAACTTTAGAACACTTTCCCACCAGGAGACTCGAACCCTAGCCAGCACAGAAGCCTTCCAGCAACTGGCATAACAGGTACGCCTTAACCCACTCCACCACCTGCTCAGACCCTTAAAAGAGATGGTAATTTCGGAGTATTTATACACTCCAAAGACCACCACCTCCCAAGAGCACTAGAGCAAGTGAGGGGTCATTTTTACGTTTTTTCATCAAGTCCCTGTTAATATGGGAGAACACTGTGTCTATGCTTAAGGCACAACTCTCCTAAACACGAGAGTAAAGTATACAACTTTAGAACACTTTCCCACCAGGAGACTCGAACCCTAGCCAGCACAGAAGCCTTCCAGCAACTGGCATAACAGGTACGCTTTAACCCACTCCACCACCTGCTCAGACCCTTAAAAGAGATGGTAATTTCGGAGTATTTATACACTCCAAAGACCACCACCTCCCAAGAGCACTTGAGCAAGTGAGGGGTCATTTTTACGTTTTTTCATCAAGTCCCTGTTAATATTGGAGAACACTGTGTCTATGCTTAAGGCACAACTCTCCTAAACACGAGAGTGAAGTATACAACTTTAGAACACTTTCCCACCAGGAGACTCGAACCCTAGCCAGCACAGAAGCCTTCCAGCAACTGGCATAACAGGTACGCCTTAACCCACTCCACCACCTGCTCAGACCCTTAAAAGAGATGGTAATTTCGGAGTATTTATACACTCCAAAGACCACCACCTCCCAAGAGCACTAGAGCAAGTGAGGGGTCATTTTTACGTTTTTTCTTCAAGTCCCTGTTAATATGGGAGAACACTGTGTCTATGCTTAAGGCACAACTCTCCTAAACACGAGAGTGAAGTATACAACTTTAGAACACTTTCCCACCAGGAGACTCGAACCCTAGCCAGCACAGATGCCTTCCAGCAACTGGCATAACAGGTATGCCTTAACCCACTCCACCACCTGCTCAGACCCTTAAAAGAGATGGTAATTTCGGAGTATTTATACACTCCAAAGACCACCACCTCCCAAGAGCACTAGAGCAAGTGAGGGGTCATTTTTACGTTTTTTCATCAAGTCCCTGTTAATATGGGAGAACACTGTGTCTATGCTTAAGGCACAACTCTCCTAAACACGAGAGTGAAGTATACAACTTTAGAACACTTTCCCACCAGGAGACTCGAACCCTAGCCAGCACAGAAGCCTTCCAGCAACTGGCATAACAGGTACGCCTTAACCCACTCCAACACCTGCTCAGACCCTTAAAAGAGATGGTAATTTCGGAGTATTTATACACTCCAAAGACCACCACCTCCCAAGAGCACTTGAGCAAGTGAGGGGTCATTTTTACGTTTTTTCATCAAGTCCCTGTTAATATTGGAGAACACTGTGTCTATGCTTAAGGCACAACTCTCCTAAACACGAGAGTGAAGTATACAACTTTAGAACACTTTCCCACCAGGAGACTCGAACCCTAGCCAGCACAGAAGCCTTCCAGCAACTGGCATAACAGGTACGCCTTAACCCACTCCACCACCTGCTCAGACCCTTAAAAGAGATGGTAATTTCGGAGTATTTATACACTCCAAAGACCACCACCTCCCAAGAGCACTAGAGCAAGTGAGGGGTCATTTTTACGTTTTTTCATCAAGTCCCTGTTATATGGGAGAACACTGTGTCTATGTTTAAGGCACAACTCTCCTAAACACGAGAGTGAAGTATACAACTTTAGAACACTTTCCCACCAGGAGACTCGAACACTAGCCAGCACAGAAGCCTTCCAGAAACTGGCATAACAGGTACGCCTTAACCCACTCCACCACCTGCTCAGACCCTTAAAAGAGATGGTAATTTCGGAGTATTTATACACTCCAAAGACCACCACCTCCCAAGAGCACTTGAGCAAGTGAGGGGTCATTTTTACGTTTTTTCATCAAGTCCCTGTTAATATTGGAGAACACTGTGTCTATGCTTAAGGCACAACTCTCCTAAACACGAGAGTGAAGTATACAACTTTAGAACACTTTCCCACCAGGAGACTCGAACCCTAGCCAGCACAGAAGCCTTCCAGCAACTGGCATAACAGGTACGCCTTAACCCACTCCACCACCTGCTCAGACCCTTAAAAGAGATGGTAATTTCGGAGTATTTATACACTCCAAAGACCACCACCTCCCAAGAGCACTAGAGCAAGTGAGGGGTCATTTTTACGTTTTTTCTTCAAGTCCCTGTTAATATGGGAGAACACTGTGTCTATGCTTAAGGCACAACTCTCCTAAACACGAGAGTGAAGTATACAACTTTAGAACACTTTCCCACCAGGAGACTCGAACCCTAGCCAGCACAGATGCCTTCCAGCAACTGGCATAACAGGTATGCCTTAACCCACTCCACCACCTGCTCAGACCCTTAAAAGAGATGGTAATTTCGGAGTATTTATACACTCCAAAGACCACCACCTCCCAAGAGCACTAGAGCAAGTGAGGGGTCATTTTTACGTTTTTTCATCAAGTCCCTGTTAATATGGGAGAACACTGTGTCTATGCTTAAGGCACAACTCTCCTAAACACGAGAGTGAAGTATACAACTTTAGAACACTTTCCCACCAGGAGACTCGAACCCTAGCCAGCACAGAAGCCTTCCAGCAACTGGCATAACAGGTACGCCTTAACCCACTCCAACACCTGCTCAGACCCTTAAAAGAGATGGTAATTTCGGAGTATTTATACACTCCAAAGACCACCACCTCCCAAGAGCACTTGAGCAAGTGAGGGGTCATTTTTACGTTTTTTCATCAAGTCCCTGTTAATATTGGAGAACACTGTGTCTATGCTTAAGGCACAACTCTCCTAAACACGAGAGTGAAGTATACAACTTTAGAACACTTTCCCACCAGGAGACTCGAACCCTAGCCAGCACAGAAGCCTTCCAGCAACTGGCATAACAGGTACGCCTTAACCCACTCCACCACCTGCTCAGACCCTTAAAAGAGATGGTAATTTCGGAGTATTTATACACTCCAAAGACCACCACCTCCCAAGAGCACTAGAGCAAGTGAGGGGTCATTTTTACGTTTTTTCATCAAGTCCCTGTTATATGGGAGAACACTGTGTCTATGTTTAAGGCACAACTCTCCTAAACACGAGAGTGAAGTATACAACTTTAGAACACTTTCCCACCAGGAGACTCGAACACTAGCCAGCACAGAAGCCTTCCAGAAACTG
Source organism: Procambarus clarkii (assembly GCF_040958095.1). NCBI lineage: Eukaryota > Metazoa > Arthropoda > Malacostraca > Decapoda > Cambaridae > Procambarus > Procambarus clarkii. The sequence continues at coordinate 49,901 of NW_027190091.1, forward strand.
GCATAACAGGTACGCCTTAACCCACTCCACCACCTGCTCAAACCCTTAAAAGAGATGGTAATTTCGGAGTATTTATACACTCCAAAGACCACCACCTCCCAAGAGCACTTGAGCAAGTGAGGGGTCATTTTTACGTTTTTTCATCAAGTCCCTGTTAATATTGGAGAACACTGTGTCTATGCTTAAGGCACAACTCTCCTAAACACGAGAGTGAAGTATGCAACTTTAGAACACTTTCCCACCAGGAGACTCGAACCCTAGCCAGCACAGAAGCCTTCCAGCAACTGGCATAACAGGTACGCCTTAACCCACTCCACCACCTGCTCAGACCCTTAATAGAGATGGTAATTTCAGAGTATTTATACACTCCAAAGACCACCACCTCCCAAGAGCACTAGAGCAAGTGAGGGGTCATTTTTACGTTTTTTCATCAAGTCCCTGTTAATATGGGAGAACACTGTGTCTATGCTTAAGGCACAACTCTCCTAAACACGAGAGTGAAGTATACAACTTTAGAACACTTTCCCACCAGGAGACTCGAACCCTAGCCAGCACAGATGCCTTCCAGCAACTGGCATAACAGGTATGCCTTAACCCACTCCAACACCTGCTCAGACCCTTAAAAGAGATGGTAATTTCGGAGTATTTATACACTCCTAAGACCACCACCTCCCAAGAGCACTAGTGCAAGTGAGGGGTAATTTTTACGTTTTTTCATCAAGTCCCTGTTAATATGGGAGAACACTGTGTCTATGCTTAAGGCACAACTCTCCTAAACACGAGAGTGAAGTATACAACTTTAGAACACTTTCCCACCAGGAGACTCGAACCCTAGCCAGCACAGAAGCCTTCCAGCAATTGGCATAACAGGTATGCCTTAACCCACTCCACCACCTGCTCAGACCCTTAAAAGAGATGGTAATTTCGGAGTATTTATACACTCCAAAGACCACCACCTCCCAAGAGCACTAGAGCAAGTGAGGGGTCATTTTTACGTTTTTTCATCAAGTCCCTGTTAATATGGGAGAACACTGTGTCTATGCTTAAGGCACAACTCTCCTAAACACGAGAGTGAAGTATACAACTTTAGAACACTTTCCCACCAGGAGACTCGAACCCTAGCCAGCACAGAAGCCTTCCAGCAACTGGCATAACAGGTACGCCTTAACCCACTCCACCACCTGCTCAGACCCTTAAAAGAGATGGTAATTTCGGAGTATTTATACACTCCAAAGACCACCACCTCCCAAGAGCACTAGAGCAAGTGAGGGGTCATTTTTACGTTTTTTCATCAAGTCCCTGTTAATATGGGAGAACACTGTGTCTATGCTTAAGGCACAACTCTCCTAAACACGAGAGTAAAGTATACAACTTTAGAACACTTTCCCACCAGGAGACTCGAACCCTAGCCAGCACAGAAGCCTTCCAGCAACTGGCATAACAGGTACGCTTTAACCCACTCCACCACCTGCTCAGACCCTTAAAAGAGATGGTAATTTCGGAGTATTTATACACTCCAAAGACCACCACCTCCCAAGAGCACTTGAGCAAGTGAGGGGTCATTTTTACGTTTTTTCATCAAGTCCCTGTTAATATTGGAGAACACTGTGTCTATGCTTAAGGCACAACTCTCCTAAACACGAGAGTGAAGTATACAACTTTAGAACACTTTCCCACCAGGAGACTCGAACCCTAGCCAGCACAGAAGCCTTCCAGCAACTGGCATAACAGGTACGCCTTAACCCACTCCACCACCTGCTCAGACCCTTAAAAGAGATGGTAATTTCGGAGTATTTATACACTCCAAAGACCACCACCTCCCAAGAGCACTAGAGCAAGTGAGGGGTCATTTTTACGTTTTTTCTTCAAGTCCCTGTTAATATGGGAGAACACTGTGTCTATGCTTAAGGCACAACTCTCCTAAACACGAGAGTGAAGTATACAACTTTAGAACACTTTCCCACCAGGAGACTCGAACCCTAGCCAGCACAGATGCCTTCCAGCAACTGGCATAACAGGTATGCCTTAACCCACTCCACCACCTGCTCAGACCCTTAAAAGAGATGGTAATTTCGGAGTATTTATACACTCCAAAGACCACCACCTCCCAAGAGCACTAGAGCAAGTGAGGGGTCATTTTTACGTTTTTTCATCAAGTCCCTGTTAATATGGGAGAACACTGTGTCTATGCTTAAGGCACAACTCTCCTAAACACGAGAGTGAAGTATACAACTTTAGAACACTTTCCCACCAGGAGACTCGAACCCTAGCCAGCACAGAAGCCTTCCAGCAACTGGCATAACAGGTACGCCTTAACCCACTCCAACACCTGCTCAGACCCTTAAAAGAGATGGTAATTTCGGAGTATTTATACACTCCAAAGACCACCACCTCCCAAGAGCACTTGAGCAAGTGAGGGGTCATTTTTACGTTTTTTCATCAAGTCCCTGTTAATATTGGAGAACACTGTGTCTATGCTTAAGGCACAACTCTCCTAAACACGAGAGTGAAGTATACAACTTTAGAACACTTTCCCACCAGGAGACTCGAACCCTAGCCAGCACAGAAGCCTTCCAGCAACTGGCATAACAGGTACGCCTTAACCCACTCCACCACCTGCTCAGACCCTTAAAAGAGATGGTAATTTCGGAGTATTTATACACTCCAAAGACCACCACCTCCCAAGAGCACTAGAGCAAGTGAGGGGTCATTTTTACGTTTTTTCATCAAGTCCCTGTTATATGGGAGAACACTGTGTCTATGTTTAAGGCACAACTCTCCTAAACACGAGAGTGAAGTATACAACTTTAGAACACTTTCCCACCAGGAGACTCGAACACTAGCCAGCACAGAAGCCTTCCAGAAACTGGCATAACAGGTACGCCTTAACCCACTCCACCACCTGCTCAAACCCTTAAAAGAGATGGTAATTTCGGAGTATTTATACACTCCAAAGACCACCACCTCCCAAGAGCACTTGAGCAAGTGAGGGGTCATTTTTACGTTTTTTCATCAAGTCCCTGTTAATATTGGAGAACACTGTGTCTATGCTTAAGGCACAACTCTCCTAAACACGAGAGTGAAGTATGCAACTTTAGAACACTTTCCCACCAGGAGACTCGAACCCTAGCCAGCACAGAAGCCTTCCAGCAACTGGCATAACAGGTACGCCTTAACCCACTCCACCACCTGCTCAGACCCTTAATAGAGATGGTAATTTCAGAGTATTTATACACTCCAAAGACCACCACCTCCCAAGAGCACTAGAGCAAGTGAGGGGTCATTTTTACGTTTTTTCATCAAGTCCCTGTTAATATGGGAGAACACTGTGTCTATGCTTAAGGCACAACTCTCCTAAACACGAGAGTGAAGTATACAACTTTAGAACACTTTCCCACCAGGAGACTCGAACCCTAGCCAGCACAGATGCCTTCCAGCAACTGGCATAACAGGTATGCCTTAACCCACTCCAACACCTGCTCAGACCCTTAAAAGAGATGGTAATTTCGGAGTATTTATACACTCCTAAGACCACCACCTCCCAAGAGCACTAGTGCAAGTGAGGGGTAATTTTTACGTTTTTTCATCAAGTCCCTGTTAATATGGGAGAACACTGTGTCTATGCTTAAGGCACAACTCTCCTAAACACGAGAGTGAAGTATACAACTTTAGAACACTTTCCCACCAGGAGACTCGAACCCTAGCCAGCACAGAAGCCTTCCAGCAATTGGCATAACAGGTATGCCTTAACCCACTCCACCACCTGCTCAGACCCTTAAAAGAGATGGTAATTTCGGAGTATTTATACACTCCAAAGACCACCACCTCCCAAGAGCACTAGAGCAAGTGAGGGGTCATTTTTACGTTTTTTCATCAAGTCCCTGTTAATATGGGAGAACACTGTGTCTATGCTTAAGGCACAACTCTCCTAAACACGAGAGTGAAGTATACAACTTTAGAACACTTTCCCACCAGGAGACTCGAACCCTAGCCAGCACAGAAGCCTTCCAGCAACTGGCATAACAGGTACGCCTTAACCCACTCCACCACCTGCTCAGACCCTTAAAAGAGATGGTAATTTCGGAGTATTTATACACTCCAAAGACCACCACCTCCCAAGAGCACTAGAGCAAGTGAGGGGTCATTTTTACGTTTTTTCATCAAGTCCCTGTTAATATGGGAGAACACTGTGTCTATGCTTAAGGCACAACTCTCCTAAACACGAGAGTGAAGTATACAACTTTAGAACACTTTCCCACCAGGAGACTCGAACCCTAGCCAGCACAGAAGCCTTCCAGCAATTGGCATAACAGGTATACCTTAACCCACTCCACCACCTGCTCAGACCCTTAAAAGAGATGGTAATTTCGGAGTATTTATACACTCCTAAGACCACCACCTCCCAAGAGCACTAGAGCAAGTGAGGGGTCATTTTTACGTTTTTTCATCAAGTCCCTGTTAATATGGGAGAACACTGTGTCTATGCTTAAGGCAAAACTCTCCTAAATACGAGAGTGAAGTATACAACTTTACAACACTTTCCCACCAGAAGACTCGAACCCTAGCCAGCACAGAAGCCTTCCAGCAACTGGCATAACAGGTACGCCTTAACCCACTCCACCACCTGCTCAGACCCTTAAAAGAGATGGTAATTTCGGAGTATTTATACACTCCAAAGACCACCACCTCCCAAGAGCACTAGAGCAAGTGAGGGGTCATTTTTACGTTTTTTCATCAAGTCCCTGTTAATATGGGAGAACACTGTGTCTATGCTTAAGGCACAACTCTCCTAAACACGAGAGTGAAGTATACAACTTTAGAACACTTTCCCACCAGGAGACTCGAACCCTAGCCAGCACAGAAGCCTTCCAGCAACTGGCATAACAGGTACGCTTTAACCCACTCCACCACCTGCTCAGACCCTTAAAAGAGATGGTAATTTCGGAGTATTTATATACTCCAAAAACCACCACCTCCCAAGAGCACTTGAGCAAGTGAGGGGTCATTTTTACGTTTTTTCATCAAGTCCCTGTTAATATTGGAGAACACTGTGTCTATGCTTAAGGCACAACTCTCCTAAACACGAGAGTGAAGTATACAACTTTAGAACACTTTCCCACCAGGAGACTCGAACCCTAGCCAGCACAGAAGCCTTCCAGCAACTGGCATAACAGGTACGCCTTAACCCACTCCACCACCTGCTCAGACCCTTAAAAGAGATGGTAATTTCAGAGTATTTATACACTCCAAAGACCACCACCTCCCAAGAGCACTAGAGCAAGTGAGGGGTCATTTTTACGTTTTTTCATCAAGTCCCTGTTAATATGGGAGAACACTGTGTCTA